>NW_017725338.1:0-879 GCF_001865875.1 Lupinus angustifolius
CATCCTCATTCTCTTCCTCATCCTATCCTCATCGTCATTCTCATCCTCTTTCTTGTCCTCATCCTATCCTCTTCCTCATCCTGTTCCTCTTCCTCATCCTATCCTCATCCTCATTCTCGTCCTCGTCCTATCATCGTCCTCGTCCTTATGCTCTTCCTCATCCTCATCATGCTCCTCATCCTATCCTTATTCTCATTCTCGTCCTCATCCTATGCTCTTCCTCATCATCATCGTCATCCTCATCCTCATCCTCCTCCTCATCCTATCCTCATCTTCATCCTATCCTCATCCTCATCCTCATTCTACTCCTCATCCTATCCTCGTCCTCATCGTCATGCTATCCCCATTCTCATTCTCGTCCTCATCCTATCCTCCTCCTTATCCTCATCCTCTTCCTCATCCTCATCCTCATCCTTATCCTCGCCTCATCCTCATCGTCATCCAATCCTCTTCCTTATCCTCATCCTCTTCCTCATCCTCGTCCTCCTCCTATCCACATCCTCGTCCTCATCATCATCCTCATCCTCATCCTTTGCCTCATCCCCATCATCGTCCTCTACCTCATCGTCATCCATATCCTATCCTCATCCTATCCTCGTCCTCATCCTTATCCTATTATCAACCTCATCCTATCCTCATACCCTCCTCCTATCCTCATCCTCATCCTCCTCCTCAACCTATCCTTATCCTCATCCATATTCTCATCCTCATCCTATCCTCATCCTAACCTCATCCTCATCCCATTCTCATCCTTTTCCTCTTCCACCTCCTCATCCTATCCTCATTCTACTCCTCCTCTTATCCTCATCCTCATCCTCATCCTAACCTCATCCGTATCCTCATCCTCATCCTCATCCTCATTCTCGTCCTCCTCCTATC
>NW_017725339.1:0-324 GCF_001865875.1 Lupinus angustifolius
GAGGATGAGGATGAGGATGAGGATGAGGATGAGGACGAGGTCAAGATGAGGATGAGGACGAGAATGAGGATGCGGATGGGGATAGGATGAGGATAGGATGAGAATGTGGAAGAGGATGAGGATGAGGATGAGGATAAGGATAGGATGAGGAAGGGGTAGAGGATGAGGACAAGGATGAGGATAGGATGTGGATTAGAATGAGGATGAGGAAGAGGATGAGGAAGAGGATGAGGATGAGGATAGGATGAGGACGAGAACTAGGATGAGAACGAGGATGAGGATGAGGATGAGGATGACGATGAGGATAGGATTAGCACGAGAATG
>NW_017725340.1:0-363 GCF_001865875.1 Lupinus angustifolius
ATGAGGATAGGATGAGGAGGAGGATGAGGATGAGGATGAGGATTAGGATAGGATGAGGATGAGAACGAGAATGAGGATGAGGATAGGATGTGGACGAGGGTGAGGACAGGATGAGGACGAGAATGAGGATGAGGATAGGATGACGATGAGTATGAGGATGAGGATCATGAGGATAGGATCAGGATGAGGATAGGATGGGGATGAGGAAGAGGATGAGGATATGATGGGGATGAGGAAGAGGATTAGGATGAGGACGAGAACGAGGATAATGGTAGGATGAGGACGAGGATGAGGATACCGTCAGGATTAGGACGATAATGAGGATGAGGATAGGATGAGGAGTAGAATGAGGATGAGGAAGAG
>NW_017725341.1:0-538 GCF_001865875.1 Lupinus angustifolius
GAGGACGAGGATAAGGAGGAGGATAGGATGAGGATGAGAATGAGGATAGGATGAGAATGAGGACGGGGATAGGATGAGGAGTAGCATGAGGATGAGGATGAGGATGAGGATAGGATGAGGATGAGGACGAGAATGAGGAGGAGGAAAGGATGAGGAAGAGGAGGAGAATAAGGATGAGGAAGAGGACGAGAATGAGGACGAGTATAGGATGAGGAGGAGGATGAGGATAGGATGAGGAAGAGGATGAGGATCTGAATGAGGATGAGGATAGGATGAGGACGTGAATGAAGATGATGATGAGGAAGAGGATGAGGAAGAGGACGAGGTTAGGATGAGGTTGATGATGAGGATATGATGAGGATATGATGAGGATGAGGATGAGGAAGTAGATGAGGATAAGGAAGAAGGTAGGAGGAGGATGAGGATGAGGATGAGGTTAGGATAAAGATGAGGATAAGGAGGAGGATAGGATGAGTACGAGAATGAGAATGAGGAAAGGATGAGGATGAGGATGGGGATAGGATGAGGAGTAGAATCA
>NW_017725342.1:0-4493 GCF_001865875.1 Lupinus angustifolius
GAGGATGAGGATGAGGACGAGTATGAGGATAAGGATAGGATGAGGACGAGGATGAGGATAGGATTAGGACGATAATGAGGATGAGGATAGGATGTCGATTAGGACGAGGATGAGGATAGGATGAGGACGAGAATGTGCATGAGGATAAGGATAGGATGAGGACGAGCATGAGGAATTGGAAGAGAATGAGGATGAGGATGAGGATTAGGATGAGGATGAGGATAAGGATAGGATGAGGAGGAGGATAGGATGAGGATGAGAATGAGGATAGGATGAGGACGAGCATGAGGAATTGGAAGAGAATGAGGATGAGGATAGGATCGGGATGAGGATGAGGATGAGGACGAGGATAGGATGAGGAGGAGGATAGGATGAGGATGAGAATGAGGATAGGATGAGGACGAGCATGAGGAATTGGAAGAGAATGAGGATGAGGATAGGATCGGGATGAGGATGAGGATGAGGACGAGGATAGGATGAGGAGGAGGATAGGATGAGGATGAGAATGAGGATAGGATGAGGACGAGCATGAGGAATTGGAAGAGAATGAGGATGAGGATAGGATCGGGATGAGGATGAGGATGAGGACGAGGATAGGATGAGGAGGAGGATAGGATGAGGATGAGAATGAGGATAGGATGAGGACGAGCATGAGGAATTGGAAGAGAATGAGGATGAGGATAGGATCGGGATGAGGATGAGGATGAGGACGAGGATAGGATGAGGAGGAGGATAGGATGAGGATGAGAATGAGGATAGGATGAGGACGAGCATGAGGAATTGGAAGAGAATGAGGATGAGGATAGGATCGGGATGAGGATGAGGATGAGGACGAGGATAGGATGAGGAGGAGGATAGGATGAGGATGAGAATGAGGATAGGATGAGGACGAGCATGAGGAATTGGAAGAGAATGAGGATGAGGATAGGATCGGGATGAGGATGAGGATGAGGACGAGGATAGGATGAGGAGGAGGATAGGATGAGGATGAGAATGAGGATAGGATGAGGACGAGCATGAGGAATTGGAAGAGAATGAGGATGAGGATAGGATCGGGATGAGGATGAGGATGAGGACGAGGATAGGATGAGGAGGAGGATAGGATGAGGATGAGAATGAGGATAGGATGAGGACGAGCATGAGGAATTGGAAGAGAATGAGGATGAGGATAGGATCGGGATGAGGATGAGGATGAGGACGAGGATAGGATGAGGAGGAGGATAGGATGAGGATGAGAATGAGGATAGGATGAGGACGAGCATGAGGAATTGGAAGAGAATGAGGATGAGGATAGGATCGGGATGAGGATGAGGATGAGGACGAGGATAGGATGAGGAGGAGGATAGGATGAGGATGAGAATGAGGATAGGATGAGGACGAGCATGAGGAATTGGAAGAGAATGAGGATGAGGATAGGATCGGGATGAGGATGAGGATGAGGACGAGGATAGGATGAGGAGGAGGATAGGATGAGGATGAGAATGAGGATAGGATGAGGACGAGCATGAGGAATTGGAAGAGAATGAGGATGAGGATAGGATCGGGATGAGGATGAGGATGAGGACGAGGATAGGATGAGGAGGAGGATAGGATGAGGATGAGAATGAGGATAGGATGAGGACGAGCATGAGGAATTGGAAGAGAATGAGGATGAGGATAGGATCGGGATGAGGATGAGGATGAGGACGAGGATAGGATGAGGAGGAGGATAGGATGAGGATGAGAATGAGGATAGGATGAGGACGAGCATGAGGAATTGGAAGAGAATGAGGATGAGGATAGGATCGGGATGAGGATGAGGATGAGGACGAGGATAGGATGAGGAGGAGGATAGGATGAGGATGAGAATGAGGATAGGATGAGGACGAGCATGAGGAATTGGAAGAGAATGAGGATGAGGATAGGATCGGGATGAGGATGAGGATGAGGACGAGGATAGGATGAGGAGGAGGATAGGATGAGGATGAGAATGAGGATAGGATGAGGACGAGCATGAGGAATTGGAAGAGAATGAGGATGAGGATAGGATCGGGATGAGGATGAGGATGAGGACGAGGATAGGATGAGGAGGAGGATAGGATGAGGATGAGAATGAGGATAGGATGAGGACGAGCATGAGGAATTGGAAGAGAATGAGGATGAGGATAGGATCGGGATGAGGATGAGGATGAGGACGAGGATAGGATGAGGAGGAGGATAGGATGAGGATGAGAATGAGGATAGGATGAGGACGAGCATGAGGAATTGGAAGAGAATGAGGATGAGGATAGGATCGGGATGAGGATGAGGATGAGGACGAGGATAGGATGAGGAGGAGGATAGGATGAGGATGAGAATGAGGATAGGATGAGGACGAGCATGAGGAATTGGAAGAGAATGAGGATGAGGATAGGATCGGGATGAGGATGAGGATGAGGACGAGGATAGGATGAGGAGGAGGATAGGATGAGGATGAGAATGAGGATAGGATGAGGACGAGCATGAGGAATTGGAAGAGAATGAGGATGAGGATAGGATCGGGATGAGGATGAGGATGAGGACGAGGATAGGATGAGGAGGAGGATAGGATGAGGATGAGAATGAGGATAGGATGAGGACGAGCATGAGGAATTGGAAGAGAATGAGGATGAGGATAGGATCGGGATGAGGATGAGGATGAGGACGAGGATAGGATGAGGAGGAGGATAGGATGAGGATGAGAATGAGGATAGGATGAGGACGAGCATGAGGAATTGGAAGAGAATGAGGATGAGGATAGGATCGGGATGAGGATGAGGATGAGGACGAGGATAGGATGAGGAGGAGGATAGGATGAGGATGAGAATGAGGATAGGATGAGGACGAGCATGAGGAATTGGAAGAGAATGAGGATGAGGATAGGATCGGGATGAGGATGAGGATGAGGACGAGGATAGGATGAGGAGGAGGATAGGATGAGGATGAGAATGAGGATAGGATGAGGACGAGCATGAGGAATTGGAAGAGAATGAGGATGAGGATAGGATCGGGATGAGGATGAGGATGAGGACGAGGATAGGATGAGGAGGAGGATAGGATGAGGATGAGAATGAGGATAGGATGAGGACGAGCATGAGGAATTGGAAGAGAATGAGGATGAGGATAGGATCGGGATGAGGATGAGGATGAGGACGAGGATAGGATGAGGAGGAGGATAGGATGAGGATGAGAATGAGGATAGGATGAGGACGAGCATGAGGAATTGGAAGAGAATGAGGATGAGGATAGGATCGGGATGAGGATGAGGATGAGGACGAGGATAGGATGAGGAGGAGGATAGGATGAGGATGAGAATGAGGATAGGATGAGGACGAGCATGAGGAATTGGAAGAGAATGAGGATGAGGATAGGATCGGGATGAGGATGAGGATGAGGACGAGGATAGGATGAGGAGGAGGATAGGATGAGGATGAGAATGAGGATAGGATGAGGACGAGCATGAGGAATTGGAAGAGAATGAGGATGAGGATAGGATCGGGATGAGGATGAGGATGAGGACGAGGATAGGATGAGGAGGAGGATAGGATGAGGATGAGAATGAGGATAGGATGAGGACGAGCATGAGGAATTGGAAGAGAATGAGGATGAGGATAGGATCGGGATGAGGATGAGGATGAGGACGAGGATAGGATGAGGAGGAGGATAGGATGAGGATGAGAATGAGGATAGGATGAGGACGAGCATGAGGAATTGGAAGAGAATGAGGATGAGGATAGGATCGGGATGAGGATGAGGATGAGGACGAGGATAGGATGAGGAGGAGGATAGGATGAGGATGAGAATGAGGATAGGATGAGGACGAGCATGAGGAATTGGAAGAGAATGAGGATGAGGATAGGATCGGGATGAGGATGAGGATGAGGACGAGGATAGGATGAGGAGGAGGATAGGATGAGGATGAGAATGAGGATAGGATGAGGACGAGCATGAGGAATTGGAAGAGAATGAGGATGAGGATAGGATCGGGATGAGGATGAGGATGAGGACGAGGATAGGATGAGGAGGAGGATAGGATGAGGATGAGAATGAGGATAGGATGAGGACGAGCATGAGGAATTGGAAGAGAATGAGGATGAGGATAGGATCGGGATGAGGATGAGGATGAGGACGAGGATAGGATGAGGAGGAGGATAGGATGAGGATGAGAATGAGGATAGGATGAGGACGAGCATGAGGAATTGGAAGAGAATGAGGATGAGGATAGGATCGGGATGAGGATGAGGATGAGGACGAGGATAGGATGAGGAGGAGGATAGGATGAGGATGAGAATGAGGATAGGATGAGGACGAGCATGAGGAATTGGAAGAGAATGAGGATGAGGATAGGATCGGGATGAGGATGAGGATGAGGACGAGGATAGGATGAGGAGTAGAATGTGGATGAGGATGTGGACAAGGATAGGATGACGATGAGGATGAGGAGGAGGTTGACGATGAGGATGAGGACGAGAATGAGGATGAGGATAGGATGAGGA
>NW_017725343.1:0-292 GCF_001865875.1 Lupinus angustifolius
GGATGAGGATGAGGATGAGGATGAGGATGAGGATGAGGATGAGGATGAGGATGAGGTTAGAACGAGGATGAGGTTAGAATGAGGATGAGGATGAGAACAAGGATAGGAGGAGGATGAGAATGAAGATTGGATGAAGAGGAGGAGGAGGAGGAGGATGAGGATGAGGAAGAGGAAAGGATGAGGACGAGAATGACGATGAGGATGAGGATAGGATGAGGATAAGGATGAGCATGAGGATGACGAAGAGGATGAGGATGAGGAAGTGGATAGGATGAGGACGAGCATGAGGATG
>NW_017725344.1:0-4642 GCF_001865875.1 Lupinus angustifolius
AGGATGAGGAAGAGGAAGAGGATGAGGATAGGATGAGGACGAGGATGAGGAAGGGGATGAGGACGTGAATGAGGATGAGGATGAGGATGAGGAAGAGGATGAGGAAGAGGATGAGGATGAGGATGAGGAAGAGGATGAGGATGAGGATGAGGATAGGATGAGGACGTGGACGAGGAAGGGGATGAGGATAAGGAAGAGGGTAGGAGGACGATGAAGATGAGGATAAGGCGGAGGATAGGATGAGGACGAGAATGAGGATGAGGATGAGGATGAGGATGGGGATGGGGATGAGATGAGGAAGAGGATGAGGAAGAGGACGAGGATGAGGATGAGGATGGGGATGGGGATGAGATGAGGAAGAGGATGAGGAAGAGGACGAGGATGAGGATGAGGATGGGGATGGGGATGAGATGAGGAAGAGGATGAGGAAGAGGACGAGGATGAGGATGAGGATGGGGATGGGGATGAGATGAGGAAGAGGATGAGGAAGAGGACGAGGATGAGGATGAGGATGGGGATGGGGATGAGATGAGGAAGAGGATGAGGAAGAGGACGAGGATGAGGATGAGGATGGGGATGGGGATGAGATGAGGAAGAGGATGAGGAAGAGGACGAGGATGAGGATGAGGATGGGGATGGGGATGAGATGAGGAAGAGGATGAGGAAGAGGACGAGGATGAGGATGAGGATGGGGATGGGGATGAGATGAGGAAGAGGATGAGGAAGAGGACGAGGATGAGGATGAGGATGGGGATGGGGATGAGATGAGGAAGAGGATGAGGAAGAGGACGAGGATGAGGATGAGGATGGGGATGGGGATGAGATGAGGAAGAGGATGAGGAAGAGGACGAGGATGAGGATGAGGATGGGGATGGGGATGAGATGAGGAAGAGGATGAGGAAGAGGACGAGGATGAGGATGAGGATGGGGATGGGGATGAGATGAGGAAGAGGATGAGGAAGAGGACGAGGATGAGGATGAGGATGGGGATGGGGATGAGATGAGGAAGAGGATGAGGAAGAGGACGAGGATGAGGATGAGGATGGGGATGGGGATGAGATGAGGAAGAGGATGAGGAAGAGGACGAGGATGAGGATGAGGATGGGGATGGGGATGAGATGAGGAAGAGGATGAGGAAGAGGACGAGGATGAGGATGAGGATGGGGATGGGGATGAGATGAGGAAGAGGATGAGGAAGAGGACGAGGATGAGGATGAGGATGGGGATGGGGATGAGATGAGGAAGAGGATGAGGAAGAGGACGAGGATGAGGATGAGGATGGGGATGGGGATGAGATGAGGAAGAGGATGAGGAAGAGGACGAGGATGAGGATGAGGATGGGGATGGGGATGAGATGAGGAAGAGGATGAGGAAGAGGACGAGGATGAGGATGAGGATGGGGATGGGGATGAGATGAGGAAGAGGATGAGGAAGAGGACGAGGATGAGGATGAGGATGGGGATGGGGATGAGATGAGGAAGAGGATGAGGAAGAGGACGAGGATGAGGATGAGGATGGGGATGGGGATGAGATGAGGAAGAGGATGAGGAAGAGGACGAGGATGAGGATGAGGATGGGGATGGGGATGAGATGAGGAAGAGGATGAGGAAGAGGACGAGGATGAGGATGAGGATGGGGATGGGGATGAGATGAGGAAGAGGATGAGGAAGAGGACGAGGATGAGGATGAGGATGGGGATGGGGATGAGATGAGGAAGAGGATGAGGAAGAGGACGAGGATGAGGATGAGGATGGGGATGGGGATGAGATGAGGAAGAGGATGAGGAAGAGGACGAGGATGAGGATGAGGATGGGGATGGGGATGAGATGAGGAAGAGGATGAGGAAGAGGACGAGGATGAGGATGAGGATGGGGATGGGGATGAGATGAGGAAGAGGATGAGGAAGAGGACGAGGATGAGGATGAGGATGGGGATGGGGATGAGATGAGGAAGAGGATGAGGAAGAGGACGAGGATGAGGATGAGGATGGGGATGGGGATGAGATGAGGAAGAGGATGAGGAAGAGGACGAGGATGAGGATGAGGATGGGGATGGGGATGAGATGAGGAAGAGGATGAGGAAGAGGACGAGGATGAGGATGAGGATGGGGATGGGGATGAGATGAGGAAGAGGATGAGGAAGAGGACGAGGATGAGGATGAGGATGGGGATGGGGATGAGATGAGGAAGAGGATGAGGAAGAGGACGAGGATGAGGATGAGGATGGGGATGGGGATGAGATGAGGAAGAGGATGAGGAAGAGGACGAGGATGAGGATGAGGATGGGGATGGGGATGAGATGAGGAAGAGGATGAGGAAGAGGACGAGGATGAGGATGAGGATGGGGATGGGGATGAGATGAGGAAGAGGATGAGGAAGAGGACGAGGATGAGGATGAGGATGGGGATGGGGATGAGATGAGGAAGAGGATGAGGAAGAGGACGAGGATGAGGATGAGGATGGGGATGGGGATGAGATGAGGAAGAGGATGAGGAAGAGGACGAGGATGAGGATGAGGATGGGGATGGGGATGAGATGAGGAAGAGGATGAGGAAGAGGACGAGGATGAGGATGAGGATGGGGATGGGGATGAGATGAGGAAGAGGATGAGGAAGAGGACGAGGATGAGGATGAGGATGGGGATGGGGATGAGATGAGGAAGAGGATGAGGAAGAGGACGAGGATGAGGATGAGGATGGGGATGGGGATGAGATGAGGAAGAGGATGAGGAAGAGGACGAGGATGAGGATGAGGATGGGGATGGGGATGAGATGAGGAAGAGGATGAGGAAGAGGACGAGGATGAGGATGAGGATGGGGATGGGGATGAGATGAGGAAGAGGATGAGGAAGAGGACGAGGATGAGGATGAGGATGGGGATGGGGATGAGATGAGGAAGAGGATGAGGAAGAGGACGAGGATGAGGATGAGGATGGGGATGGGGATGAGATGAGGAAGAGGATGAGGAAGAGGACGAGGATGAGGATGAGGATGGGGATGGGGATGAGATGAGGAAGAGGATGAGGAAGAGGACGAGGATGAGGATGAGGATGGGGATGGGGATGAGATGAGGAAGAGGATGAGGAAGAGGACGAGGATGAGGATGAGGATGGGGATGGGGATGAGATGAGGAAGAGGATGAGGAAGAGGACGAGGATGAGGATGAGGATGGGGATGGGGATGAGATGAGGAAGAGGATGAGGAAGAGGACGAGGATGAGGATGAGGATGGGGATGGGGATGAGATGAGGAAGAGGATGAGGAAGAGGACGAGGATGAGGATGAGGATGGGGATGGGGATGAGATGAGGAAGAGGATGAGGAAGAGGACGAGGATGAGGATGAGGATGGGGATGGGGATGAGATGAGGAAGAGGATGAGGAAGAGGACGAGGATGAGGATGAGGATGGGGATGGGGATGAGATGAGGAAGAGGATGAGGAAGAGGACGAGGATGAGGATGAGGATGGGGATGGGGATGAGATGAGGAAGAGGATGAGGAAGAGGACGAGGATGAGGATGAGGATGGGGATGGGGATGAGATGAGGAAGAGGATGAGGAAGAGGACGAGGATGAGGATGAGGATGGGGATGGGGATGAGATGAGGAAGAGGATGAGGAAGAGGACGAGGATGAGGATGAGGATGGGGATGGGGATGAGATGAGGAAGAGGATGAGGAAGAGGACGAGGATGAGGATGAGGATGGGGATGGGGATGAGATGAGGAAGAGGATGAGGAAGAGGACGAGGATGAGGATGAGGATGGGGATGGGGATGAGATGAGGAAGAGGATGAGGAAGAGGACGAGGATGAGGATGAGGATGGGGATGGGGATGAGATGAGGAAGAGGATGAGGAAGAGGACGAGGATGAGGATGAGGATGGGGATGGGGATGAGATGAGGAAGAGGATGAGGAAGAGGACGAGGATGAGGATGAGGATGGGGATGGGGATGAGATGAGGAAGAGGATGAGGAAGAGGACGAGGATGAGGATGAGGATGGGGATGGGGATGAGATGAGGAAGAGGATGAGGAAGAGGACGAGGATGAGGATGAGGATGGGGATGGGGATGAGATGAGGAAGAGGATGAGGAAGAGGACGAGGATGAGGATGAGGATGGGGATGGGGATGAGATGAGGAAGAGGATGAGGAAGAGGACGAGGATGAGGATGAGGATGGGGATGGGGATGAGATGAGGAAGAGGATGAGGAAGAGGACGAGGATGAGGATGAGGATGGGGATGGGGATGAGATGAGGAAGAGGATGAGGAAGAGGACGAGGATGAGGATGAGGATGGGGATGGGGATGAGATGAGGAAGAGGATGAGGAAGAGGACGAGGATGAGGATGAGGATAGGATAAGGATGAGGATGAGGAAGAGCATGACGATAGGATGAGGACGTGAATGAGGATCAGGATAGGAAGAGGACGTGAGTGAGTATTAGGATGAGAAAGAGGATGAGGATGAGGACGAGGAAGAGGAAAGGATGAGGATGAGAAGGAGGATGAGGATAGAATGTGGATGAGAACGACGATGAGGATACGATGAGGACCAGAATGAGGATGACGATGAGGATAGGAAGAGGATAGGATGGAGATAAGGAGGAGGATGAGGATAGGATGGGGATGAGGAAGAGGATCAGGATGAG
>NW_017725345.1:0-5297 GCF_001865875.1 Lupinus angustifolius
CTCATCCTCATCCTCATCCTCATCCTATCGTCATCACCATTCTCATCCCCATCCTATCCTCATCCTCATCCTCATCCTCATCAACTTCCTCATCACCATCCTCATCCACTTCCTCATTCGTATCCTCATCCACTTCCTCATCCTCATCCTCTTCCTCATCCTATCCTTATCCACATTCTCATCCTATCCTCATCCTCATTCTCGTCCTCATTCTATCCTCATCCTCTTCCTCATCCTATCCTTATCCACATTCTCATCCTATCCTCATCCTCATTCTCGTCCTCATTCTATCCTCATCCTCTTCCTCATCCTATCCTTATCCACATTCTCATCCTATCCTCATCCTCATTCTCGTCCTCATTCTATCCTCATCCTCTTCCTCATCCTATCCTTATCCACATTCTCATCCTATCCTCATCCTCATTCTCGTCCTCATTCTATCCTCATCCTCTTCCTCATCCTATCCTTATCCACATTCTCATCCTATCCTCATCCTCATTCTCGTCCTCATTCTATCCTCATCCTCTTCCTCATCCTATCCTTATCCACATTCTCATCCTATCCTCATCCTCATTCTCGTCCTCATTCTATCCTCATCCTCTTCCTCATCCTATCCTTATCCACATTCTCATCCTATCCTCATCCTCATTCTCGTCCTCATTCTATCCTCATCCTCTTCCTCATCCTATCCTTATCCACATTCTCATCCTATCCTCATCCTCATTCTCGTCCTCATTCTATCCTCATCCTCTTCCTCATCCTATCCTTATCCACATTCTCATCCTATCCTCATCCTCATTCTCGTCCTCATTCTATCCTCATCCTCTTCCTCATCCTATCCTTATCCACATTCTCATCCTATCCTCATCCTCATTCTCGTCCTCATTCTATCCTCATCCTCTTCCTCATCCTATCCTTATCCACATTCTCATCCTATCCTCATCCTCATTCTCGTCCTCATTCTATCCTCATCCTCTTCCTCATCCTATCCTTATCCACATTCTCATCCTATCCTCATCCTCATTCTCGTCCTCATTCTATCCTCATCCTCTTCCTCATCCTATCCTTATCCACATTCTCATCCTATCCTCATCCTCATTCTCGTCCTCATTCTATCCTCATCCTCTTCCTCATCCTATCCTTATCCACATTCTCATCCTATCCTCATCCTCATTCTCGTCCTCATTCTATCCTCATCCTCTTCCTCATCCTATCCTTATCCACATTCTCATCCTATCCTCATCCTCATTCTCGTCCTCATTCTATCCTCATCCTCTTCCTCATCCTATCCTTATCCACATTCTCATCCTATCCTCATCCTCATTCTCGTCCTCATTCTATCCTCATCCTCTTCCTCATCCTATCCTTATCCACATTCTCATCCTATCCTCATCCTCATTCTCGTCCTCATTCTATCCTCATCCTCTTCCTCATCCTATCCTTATCCACATTCTCATCCTATCCTCATCCTCATTCTCGTCCTCATTCTATCCTCATCCTCTTCCTCATCCTATCCTTATCCACATTCTCATCCTATCCTCATCCTCATTCTCGTCCTCATTCTATCCTCATCCTCTTCCTCATCCTATCCTTATCCACATTCTCATCCTATCCTCATCCTCATTCTCGTCCTCATTCTATCCTCATCCTCTTCCTCATCCTATCCTTATCCACATTCTCATCCTATCCTCATCCTCATTCTCGTCCTCATTCTATCCTCATCCTCTTCCTCATCCTATCCTTATCCACATTCTCATCCTATCCTCATCCTCATCCTTCTCCTATCCTTATCCTCGTCCTCGTCCTCGTCCTCATCCTCATCCTCATTCTCGTCCTCCTCCTATCCACATCATTCTTGTCCTCATCCTAAACTCTTTCTCATCCTCGTCCTCATCCTCATCCTCATTCTCGTCCTCATTCTATCCTCATCCTCTTCCTCATCCTATCCTTATCCACATTGTCATCCTATCCTCATCCACTTCCTCATCCTCAATCTATTCCTCATCCTATCCTCATCCTCATCCTCTTCCACATTCTCATCCTCATCCTATCCTCATCCTCATTCTCGTCCTCCTCCTATCCACATCATTCTTGTCCTCATCCTAAACTCTTTCTCATCCTCGTCCTCATCCTCATCCTCTTCCACATTCTCATCCTCATCCTATCCTCATCCTCATTCTCGTCCTCCTCCTATCCACATCATTCTTGTCCTCATCCTAAACTCTTTCTCATCCTCGTCCTCATCCTCATCCTCTTCCACATTCTCATCCTCATCCTATCCTCATCCTCATTCTCGTCCTCCTCCTATCCACATCATTCTTGTCCTCATCCTAAACTCTTTCTCATCCTCGTCCTCATCCTCATCCTCTTCCACATTCTCATCCTCATCCTATCCTCATCCTCATTCTCGTCCTCCTCCTATCCACATCATTCTTGTCCTCATCCTAAACTCTTTCTCATCCTCGTCCTCATCCTCATCCTCTTCCACATTCTCATCCTCATCCTATCCTCATCCTCATTCTCGTCCTCCTCCTATCCACATCATTCTTGTCCTCATCCTAAACTCTTTCTCATCCTCGTCCTCATCCTCATCCTCTTCCACATTCTCATCCTCATCCTATCCTCATCCTCATTCTCGTCCTCCTCCTATCCACATCATTCTTGTCCTCATCCTAAACTCTTTCTCATCCTCGTCCTCATCCTCATCCTCTTCCACATTCTCATCCTCATCCTATCCTCATCCTCATTCTCGTCCTCCTCCTATCCACATCATTCTTGTCCTCATCCTAAACTCTTTCTCATCCTCGTCCTCATCCTCATCCTCTTCCACATTCTCATCCTCATCCTATCCTCATCCTCATTCTCGTCCTCCTCCTATCCACATCATTCTTGTCCTCATCCTAAACTCTTTCTCATCCTCGTCCTCATCCTCATCCTCTTCCACATTCTCATCCTCATCCTATCCTCATCCTCATTCTCGTCCTCCTCCTATCCACATCATTCTTGTCCTCATCCTAAACTCTTTCTCATCCTCGTCCTCATCCTCATCCTCTTCCACATTCTCATCCTCATCCTATCCTCATCCTCATTCTCGTCCTCCTCCTATCCACATCATTCTTGTCCTCATCCTAAACTCTTTCTCATCCTCGTCCTCATCCTCATCCTCTTCCACATTCTCATCCTCATCCTATCCTCATCCTCATTCTCGTCCTCCTCCTATCCACATCATTCTTGTCCTCATCCTAAACTCTTTCTCATCCTCGTCCTCATCCTCATCCTCTTCCACATTCTCATCCTCATCCTATCCTCATCCTCATTCTCGTCCTCCTCCTATCCACATCATTCTTGTCCTCATCCTAAACTCTTTCTCATCCTCGTCCTCATCCTCATCCTCTTCCACATTCTCATCCTCATCCTATCCTCATCCTCATTCTCGTCCTCCTCCTATCCACATCATTCTTGTCCTCATCCTAAACTCTTTCTCATCCTCGTCCTCATCCTCATCCTCTTCCACATTCTCATCCTCATCCTATCCTCATCCTCATTCTCGTCCTCCTCCTATCCACATCATTCTTGTCCTCATCCTAAACTCTTTCTCATCCTCGTCCTCATCCTCATCCTCTTCCACATTCTCATCCTCATCCTATCCTCATCCTCATTCTCGTCCTCCTCCTATCCACATCATTCTTGTCCTCATCCTAAACTCTTTCTCATCCTCGTCCTCATCCTCATCCTCTTCCACATTCTCATCCTCATCCTATCCTCATCCTCATTCTCGTCCTCCTCCTATCCACATCATTCTTGTCCTCATCCTAAACTCTTTCTCATCCTCGTCCTCATCCTCATCCTCTTCCACATTCTCATCCTCATCCTATCCTCATCCTCATTCTCGTCCTCCTCCTATCCACATCATTCTTGTCCTCATCCTAAACTCTTTCTCATCCTCGTCCTCATCCTCATCCTCTTCCACATTCTCATCCTCATCCTATCCTCATCCTCATTCTCGTCCTCCTCCTATCCACATCATTCTTGTCCTCATCCTAAACTCTTTCTCATCCTCGTCCTCATCCTCATCCTCTTCCACATTCTCATCCTCATCCTATCCTCATCCTCATTCTCGTCCTCCTCCTATCCACATCATTCTTGTCCTCATCCTAAACTCTTTCTCATCCTCGTCCTCATCCTCATCCTCTTCCACATTCTCATCCTCATCCTATCCTCATCCTCATTCTCGTCCTCCTCCTATCCACATCATTCTTGTCCTCATCCTAAACTCTTTCTCATCCTCGTCCTCATCCTCATCCTCTTCCACATTCTCATCCTCATCCTATCCTCATCCTCATTCTCGTCCTCCTCCTATCCACATCATTCTTGTCCTCATCCTAAACTCTTTCTCATCCTCGTCCTCATCCTCATCCTCTTCCACATTCTCATCCTCATCCTATCCTCATCCTCATTCTCGTCCTCCTCCTATCCACATCATTCTTGTCCTCATCCTAAACTCTTTCTCATCCTCGTCCTCATCCTCATCCTCTTCCACATTCTCATCCTCATCCTATCCTCATCCTCATTCTCGTCCTCCTCCTATCCACATCATTCTTGTCCTCATCCTAAACTCTTTCTCATCCTCGTCCTCATCCTCATCCTCTTCCACATTCTCATCCTCATCCTATCCTCATCCTCATTCTCGTCCTCCTCCTATCCACATCATTCTTGTCCTCATCCTAAACTCTTTCTCATCCTCGTCCTCATCCTCATCCTCTTCCACATTCTCATCCTCATCCTATCCTCATCCTCATTCTCGTCCTCCTCCTATCCACATCATTCTTGTCCTCATCCTAAACTCTTTCTCATCCTCGTCCTCATCCTCATCCTCTTCCACATTCTCATCCTCATCCTATCCTCATCCTCATTCTCGTCCTCCTCCTATCCACATCATTCTTGTCCTCATCCTAAACTCTTTCTCATCCTCGTCCTCATCCTCATCCTCTTCCACATTCTCATCCTCATCCTATCCTCATCCTCATTCTCGTCCTCATCCTTATCCTCATCGTCATCCTCATGCTCATCCAATCTTCATCCTCTTCCTATCCTCATCCTTGTCCTCCTCCTATCCTCCTCCTCATCCTCATCCTATCCTCTTCCTTATCCTCATCCTGATCCTATGCTCATCCTCATCCTATTCTCATCCTCATCCTATCCTCGTCCTCATTCTCGTCCTCATCCTAACCTCATCCTCCTTTTGATTTTATCCTCATCCTCATCCTCATCCTCATCCTCATCCCCATCATATCCTC
>NW_017725346.1:0-5274 GCF_001865875.1 Lupinus angustifolius
TATCCTCATCCTCATTCTCGTCCTCTACCTCTTCCTCTTCCTCATCCTATCCTCATCCTCATCCTCATTCTCGTCCTCATCCTATCCTCATCCTCATCGTCATGATATCCTCATTGTCATTCTCGTCCTCATCTTTTCCTCTTCCTCATCCTCATCCTCATCCTCATCCTAAGCTCATCCTCATCCTATCCTCATCCTCATCCTCATCCTGTTCTTATCCTCATGTTATACTCATCCTCGTCCTCATCCTATCATCATCTTCGTCCTCATCCTATCCTTATCCTCATCCTCATCCTGATCCTCATCCTCATCCTGATCCTCATCCTCATCCTGATCCTCATCCTCATCCTGATCCTCATCCTCATCCTGATCCTCATCCTCATCCTGATCCTCATCCTCATCCTGATCCTCATCCTCATCCTGATCCTCATCCTCATCCTGATCCTCATCCTCATCCTGATCCTCATCCTCATCCTGATCCTCATCCTCATCCTGATCCTCATCCTCATCCTGATCCTCATCCTCATCCTGATCCTCATCCTCATCCTGATCCTCATCCTCATCCTGATCCTCATCCTCATCCTGATCCTCATCCTCATCCTGATCCTCATCCTCATCCTGATCCTCATCCTCATCCTGATCCTCATCCTCATCCTGATCCTCATCCTCATCCTGATCCTCATCCTCATCCTGATCCTCATCCTCATCCTGATCCTCATCCTCATCCTGATCCTCATCCTCATCCTGATCCTCATCCTCATCCTGATCCTCATCCTCATCCTGATCCTCATCCTCATCCTGATCCTCATCCTCATCCTGATCCTCATCCTCATCCTGATCCTCATCCTCATCCTGATCCTCATCCTCATCCTGATCCTCATCCTCATCCTGATCCTCATCCTCATCCTGATCCTCATCCTCATCCTGATCCTCATCCTCATCCTGATCCTCATCCTCATCCTGATCCTCATCCTCATCCTGATCCTCATCCTCATCCTGATCCTCATCCTCATCCTGATCCTCATCCTCATCCTGATCCTCATCCTCATCCTGATCCTCATCCTCATCCTGATCCTCATCCTCATCCTGATCCTCATCCTCATCCTGATCCTCATCCTCATCCTGATCCTCATCCTCATCCTGATCCTCATCCTCATCCTGATCCTCATCCTCATCCTGATCCTCATCCTCATCCTGATCCTCATCCTCATCCTGATCCTCATCCTCATCCTGATCCTCATCCTCATCCTGATCCTCATCCTCATCCTGATCCTCATCCTCATCCTGATCCTCATCCTCATCCTGATCCTCATCCTCATCCTGATCCTCATCCTCATCCTGATCCTCATCCTCATCCTGATCCTCATCCTCATCCTGATCCTCATCCTCATCCTGATCCTCATCCTCATCCTGATCCTCATCCTCATCCTGATCCTCATCCTCATCCTGATCCTCATCCTCATCCTGATCCTCATCCTCATCCTGATCCTCATCCTCATCCTGATCCTCATCCTCATCCTGATCCTCATCCTCATCCTGATCCTCATCCTCATCCTGATCCTCATCCTCATCCTGATCCTCATCCTCATCCTGATCCTCATCCTCATCCTGATCCTCATCCTCATCCTGATCCTCATCCTCATCCTGATCCTCATCCTCATCCTGATCCTCATCCTCATCCTGATCCTCATCCTCATCCTGATCCTCATCCTCATCCTGATCCTCATCCTCATCCTGATCCTCATCCTCATCCTGATCCTCATCCTCATCCTGATCCTCATCCTCATCCTGATCCTCATCCTCATCCTGATCCTCATCCTCATCCTGATCCTCATCCTCATCCTGATCCTCATCCTCATCCTGATCCTCATCCTCATCCTGATCCTCATCCTCATCCTGATCCTCATCCTCATCCTGATCCTCATCCTCATCCTGATCCTCATCCTCATCCTGATCCTCATCCTCATCCTGATCCTCATCCTCATCCTGATCCTCATCCTCATCCTGATCCTCATCCTCATCCTGATCCTCATCCTCATCCTGATCCTCATCCTCATCCTGATCCTCATCCTCATCCTGATCCTCATCCTCATCCTGATCCTCATCCTCATCCTGATCCTCATCCTCATCCTGATCCTCATCCTCATCCTGATCCTCATCCTCATCCTGATCCTCATCCTCATCCTGATCCTCATCCTCATCCTGATCCTCATCCTCATCCTGATCCTCATCCTCATCCTGATCCTCATCCTCATCCTGATCCTCATCCTCATCCTGATCCTCATCCTCATCCTGATCCTCATCCTCATCCTGATCCTCATCCTCATCCTGATCCTCATCCTCATCCTGATCCTCATCCTCATCCTGATCCTCATCCTCATCCTGATCCTCATCCTCATCCTGATCCTCATCCTCATCCTGATCCTCATCCTCATCCTGATCCTCATCCTCATCCTGATCCTCATCCTCATCCTGATCCTCATCCTCATCCTGATCCTCATCCTCATCCTGATCCTCATCCTCATCCTGATCCTCATCCTCATCCTGATCCTCATCCTCATCCTGATCCTCATCCTCATCCTGATCCTCATCCTCATCCTGATCCTCATCCTCATCCTGATCCTCATCCTCATCCTGATCCTCATCCTCATCCTGATCCTCATCCTCATCCTGATCCTCATCCTCATCCTGATCCTCATCCTCATCCTGATCCTCATCCTCATCCTGATCCTCATCCTCATCCTGATCCTCATCCTCATCCTGATCCTCATCCTCATCCTGATCCTCATCCTCATCCTGATCCTCATCCTCATCCTGATCCTCATCCTCATCCTGATCCTCATCCTCATCCTGATCCTCATCCTCATCCTGATCCTCATCCTCATCCTGATCCTCATCCTCATCCTGATCCTCATCCTCATCCTGATCCTCATCCTCATCCTGATCCTCATCCTCATCCTGATCCTCATCCTCATCCTGATCCTCATCCTCATCCTGATCCTCATCCTCATCCTGATCCTCATCCTCATCCTGATCCTCATCCTCATCCTGATCCTCATCCTCATCCTGATCCTCATCCTCATCCTGATCCTCATCCTCATCCTGATCCTCATCCTCATCCTGATCCTCATCCTCATCCTGATCCTCATCCTCATCCTGATCCTCATCCTCATCCTGATCCTCATCCTCATCCTGATCCTCATCCTCATCCTGATCCTCATCCTCATCCTGATCCTCATCCTCATCCTGATCCTCATCCTCATCCTGATCCTCATCCTCATCCTGATCCTCATCCTCATCCTGATCCTCATCCTCATCCTGATCCTCATCCTCATCCTGATCCTCATCCTCATCCTGATCCTCATCCTCATCCTGATCCTCATCCTCATCCTGATCCTCATCCTCATCCTGATCCTCATCCTCATCCTGATCCTCATCCTCATCCTGATCCTCATCCTCATCCTGATCCTCATCCTCATCCTGATCCTCATCCTCATCCTGATCCTCATCCTCATCCTGATCCTCATCCTCATCCTGATCCTCATCCTCATCCTGATCCTCATCCTCATCCTGATCCTCATCCTCATCCTGATCCTCATCCTCATCCTGATCCTCATCCTCATCCTGATCCTCATCCTCATCCTGATCCTCATCCTCATCCTGATCCTCATCCTCATCCTGATCCTCATCCTCATCCTGATCCTCATCCTCATCCTGATCCTCATCCTCATCCTGATCCTCATCCTCATCCTGATCCTCATCCTCATCCTGATCCTCATCCTCATCCTGATCCTCATCCTCATCCTGATCCTCATCCTCATCCTGATCCTCATCCTCATCCTGATCCTCATCCTCATCCTGATCCTCATCCTCATCCTGATCCTCATCCTCATCCTGATCCTCATCCTCATCCTGATCCTCATCCTCATCCTGATCCTCATCCTCATCCTGATCCTCATCCTCATCCTGATCCTCATCCTCATCCTGATCCTCATCCTCATCCTGATCCTCATCCTCATCCTGATCCTCATCCTCATCCTGATCCTCATCCTCATCCTGATCCTCATCCTCATCCTGATCCTCATCCTCATCCTGATCCTCATCCTCATCCTGATCCTCATCCTCATCCTGATCCTCATCCTCATCCTGATCCTCATCCTCATCCTGATCCTCATCCTCATCCTGATCCTCATCCTCATCCTGATCCTCATCCTCATCCTGATCCTCATCCTCATCCTGATCCTCATCCTCATCCTGATCCTCATCCTCATCCTGATCCTCATCCTCATCCTGATCCTCATCCTCATCCTGATCCTCATCCTCATCCTGATCCTCATCCTCATCCTGATCCTCATCCTCATCCTGATCCTCATCCTCATCCTGATCCTCATCCTCATCCTGATCCTCATCCTCATCCTGATCCTCATCCTCATCCTGATCCTCATCCTCATCCTGATCCTCATCCTCATCCTGATCCTCATCCTCATCCTGATCCTCATCCTCATCCTGATCCTCATCCTCATCCTGATCCTCATCCTCATCCTGATCCTCATCCTCATCCTGATCCTCATCCTCATCCTGATCCTCATCCTCATCCTGATCCTCATCCTCATCCTGATCCTCATCCTCATCCTGATCCTCATCCTCATCCTGATCCTCATCCTCATCCTGATCCTCATCCTCATCCTGATCCTCATCCTCATCCTGATCCTCATCCTCATCCTGATCCTCATCCTCATCCTTATCCTATCCTCATCCTCATCCTCATCGTCCTCCAAACCTCTTCCTTATCCTCATCCTCTTCCTGAACCTCCTCCTATCCTCATCTTGTTCCTCATCCTCCTCCTCATCCTAACCCATTTCCTCATCCTCATCCTCCTCCTCATCCTCATCCTCATCCTAACCCACTTCCTCAACCTCATCCTATTCTCATCCTCATCCTATCGTCATCCTTGTCCTGATCCTCAACCTATCTTCATCCTCCTCCGCATCCTATCCTCATCGTCAATCTCGTCCTCATCCTATCCTCATCCTCATTCTCGTCCTCATCCTATCGTCATCCTCGTCCTCATCCTCGTACTCGTCATATCCTCATCCTTATCCTCATTTTCGTCCTTATCCTATCCTCTTCCTCATCCACATCCTATCCTAATTCTCATTCTCGTCCTCATCCAATCCACATCCTATCGTCATCCTCATTCTCGTCCTCATCCTATCCTCATCCTCGTCCTCATCCTATCCTCACCATAATCCTCATCCTCATCCTAATCCACT
>NW_017725347.1:0-1440 GCF_001865875.1 Lupinus angustifolius
TCCTCATCCTATCCTCCTCCTTATCATCATCCTCTTCCTCATCCTCATCCTTATCCTATCCTCATCCTCATCTTCATCCAATCCCCTTCCTTATCCTCATCCTCTTCCTCATCCTCCTCCTATTCTCTTCCTCGTCCTCATCCTCATCCTCATCCTGATCCTCCTCATCCTCATCCTCATCCTCATCCTCATCCTCATCCTCTTCCTCATCCTCATCCTCATCCTATAGTCGTCCTCATCCTATCCTCATCCTATCCTTGACCTCATCCTTTTCCTATCCTCCTCCTCTTACTCATCCTCATCCTCCTCCCAATCCACTTCCTCATCCTCATCCTATTCACATCCTCATCCTATCCTCATCCTCGTCCTCATCCTCATTCTCTTCCTCATCCTATCCTCATCCTCCTCCTCATCCTATCCTCATCCTCATTCTCGTCCTCATCCTATCCTCATCCTCATCCTGTTCCTCTTCCTCATCCTATCCTCATCCTCATTCTCGTCCTCATTCTATCCTCATCCTCGTCCTCATCTTATCCTTATCCCATCCTCATCCTCATCGTCATCCAATCCTCTTCCTTATCCTCTTCCTCTTACTAATCCTCCTCCTCCTCCTATCCTCGTCCTCGTCCTCATCGTCGTCCTTATCCTCATCCTTATCCTCATCCTCATCCTCATCCTCATCCTCATCCTCATTCTGATCCTCTTCCTCATCGTCATCCACATCCTATCCTCATCCTATCCTCGTCCTCATCCTTATCCTATCCTCATCCTCATACAATCCTCATCCTCATCCTCCTCCTCTTACTCATCCTGGTCCTCATCCTCTTCCTAATCCACTTCCCCATCCTCATCCTATTCACATCCTCATCTTATCCTCATACTCATTCTCTTCCTCATCCTATCCTCATCCTCATTCTCGTCCTCATCCTATCCTCATCCTCATCATGTTCCTCTTCCTCATCCTCATTCTCGTCCTCATCCTATCCTCATCCTCGTCCTCATCCTCATCCTCATCGTAATCCACTTCCTCATCCTAATCCACGTCCTTATCCTCATCCTATTCTCATCCTTATCCTATCCTTATCCTATCCTCATACTCATTCTCATCCACATCCTATCCTCATCCTCCTCTTCCTCCTCATCCTATCCTCATCCTCATTCTCGTCCTCATCCTATTCTCATCCTCATCCGCATCCTATCCTCATTCTCATTCTCAATCTCGTCCTCTTCCTATCCTCTTCCTCATCCTCATCCCCATCCTCCTCCTCATCTTGTCCTCATGCTCATCCTGTCCTCGTCCTCATCCTCATTCTACTCCTCATCATATCCTCGTCCTCATTCTCGTCCTCATCCTATCCTCCTCCTTATCCTAATCTTTATCCTCATTCTCGTCCTAATCCTATCCTCTTCCTCATCCTCATCCTCGTCATCATCCTATCC
>NW_017725348.1:0-1003 GCF_001865875.1 Lupinus angustifolius
TCATTCTCATTCTCGTCCTCATCCTATCCTCCTCCTTATCCTCTTCCTCTTCCTCATCCTCATCCTTATCCTATCCTCATCCTCATCCTTATCCTATCCTCTTCCTTATCCTCATCCTCTTCCTCATCCTCGTCCTCTTCCTATCCTCCTCCTCGTCCTCAGCCACATCCTATTCTCGTCCTCGTCCTCATCCTGTTCCTCTTCCTCATCCTATCCTAATCCTCATCCTCATTCTCGTCCTCATCCTATCCTCGTCCTCTTCCTCATCCTCTTCCTCATCCTCATCCTCCTCCTCATCCTATCCTCATCTTCATCCTATAGTCATCCTCATCATCATTCTACTCTTCATCCTATCCTCATCCTCATCCTCATCCTCATCCTCATCCTCATCCTCATCCTATCCTCATCCTCATCCTCTTCCTCATCCTCATCCTCATTCATGTCCTCATCCTATCCTCATCCTCATCCTCCTCCTCATCCTATCCTCATCTTCATCCTATAGTCATCCTCATCATCATTCTACTCTTCATCCTATCCTCATCCTCATCCTCATCCTCATCCTCATCCTATCCTCATCCTCATCCTCTTCCTCATCCTCATCCTCATTCATGTCCTCATCCTATCCTCATCCTCATCCTCCTCCTCATCCTATCGTCATTCATGTCTTCATCCTATCCTCTTCCTCTTCCTCATCCTCATCCTATCCCCATCCTCCTCCTCATCCTATCTGCATCCTCATTCTCGTCCTCATCCTATCCTCATTGTCATTCACATCCTCATCCTCATTCTCATCCTCATCCTAACCTCATCCTCATTCTCTTCCGAAACCTATCCTCATCCTCTCCCTCATGCTCATCCTCATCCTCTTCCTCATCCTCATTGTCATTCACGTCCTCATCCTATCCTCATCCCAATCCTCATCCTCATCCAAATCCTTATCCTATCCTCATCCTCATCCACATCCTCCTCCTCTTCCTATCCTCATCCTCATTCTCGTCCTCGT
>NW_017725349.1:0-873 GCF_001865875.1 Lupinus angustifolius
TCCTATCCTCCTCCTTATCCTCATCCTCTTCCTCATCCTTATCCTCATTCTCGTCCTAATCATATCCTCATCCTCATCCTCTTCCTCATCCTACTCCTTATCCTATCCTCATCTTCATTCACTTCCTCATCCTATCCTCATCCTCATCCTCATCCTCCTCCACATCCTCCTCTTCCTCCTATCCTCATCCTATCATCATCCTTATTCTCATCCTTATCCTCATCCTCATACTCATCCTCATCCTCATCCTTATTCTCGTCCTCCTCTTATCCTCATCCTCTTGCTCATCTCATTCTCATCCTATCCTCATCCTCATTCTCGTCCTCCTCTTATGCTCATCCTTGTCGTCATCCTCTTCCTCGTCGTCATCCTTTTCCTCGTCGTCATCCTCTTCCTCATCCTCATCCTCATCCTCATTTGATTCTCCTCCTCATCCTATCCTCATCCTCGTCCTTATCCTACCCTCATCCTCATTCTCGTCCTCATCTTATCCACATCGTCATTCTCGTCCTCACCCTCATCCTATCCTCATTCTCGTCATCATCCTATCCTCATCCTCTTCCTCATCCTCATCCTCATCCTCATCCTTATCCTATCCTCATCCTTATCCTACCCTCTTCCTTGTCCTCATCCACTTCCTCATCCACGTCCTCATCCTATCCTCATCCTGATCCTGATCCTCTTCCTCATCCTCATCCTCATCCTCTTCCTCATCCTTATCCTTATCCTCATCCTCATTCACGTACTCATCCTATCCTCATCCTCCTCCTCTTCCTATCCTCATCGTCATTCTCGTCCTCATCCTCATCCTCTTCCTCTTCCTCATCCTATCCTCCTCCTCATTCTCGTCCTCATCCTATCCTCATCCTCATC
>NW_017725350.1:0-986 GCF_001865875.1 Lupinus angustifolius
CATCCTATCCTCATCCTCATCCTCATCCTCTTCCTCTTCCTCATCCTATCCTCCTCCTAATTCTCGTCCTCATCCTACCCTCATCCTTCTCCTCATCCTATCCTATCCTCATCCTCATCCTCATCCTCTTCCACATTCTGATCCTCATCCTATCCTCATCCTCATCCTATCCTCATCCTCATCCTCTTCCACATTCTCATCCTCATCCTATCCACCTCCTCATCCTCATGCTCATCCTCATGCTCATCATCATCTTATCCTCATCCTCATCCTATTCTATCCTAATCCTTATCCTCATCCTCATCCTCATCCTATCTTCATCCTCTTCCTATTCTCATCCTCATCCTCATCCTTATCTTCATCCTCATCCTAATCCTCATCCTATTCCTCATCCTCATCGTCATCCTATGCTCATCCTATCCCCATCCTCATCCTAATCCTATCCTCATCCTCATCCTCCTCCTCTTCCTCATCCTATTCTCATCCTCAACCTATCGTCATCCTCGTCCTCATCCTCATCCTATCCTCATCCTCCTCCGTATTCTATCCTCATCCTCATTCTCGACCTCATCCTATCCTCATCTTCATCCTCTTACTCTTCCTCATCCTATCCTCATCCTATCCTAATTCTCATTCTCGTACTCATCCAATCCTCATCCTCATTCTCGTCGTCGTCCTCATTCTATCCTCATCGTAATCCACTTCCTCATTCTCGTCCTCATCCTATCCTCATCCTCCTACTCTTCCTCATCCTATCATCATCCTATCCTCATCCACATCCTATCCTCATCCACATCCTATCCTCATCCTCATTCTCGTCCTCATCCTTTCCTCTTCCTTATCCTCATCCTCATACTCATTCACATCCTCATTCTATCCTCATCCTCATCCTCCTCCTCATCCTATCCTCATATTCATTCACGTCTTCATCCTATCCTCATCCTCTTCCTCATCCTCATCCTATCCTCATCCTCATCCTCATCCTC
>NW_017725351.1:0-832 GCF_001865875.1 Lupinus angustifolius
ATCCTCATCCTCATCCTCATCCTCTTCCACATTCTCATCCTCATCCTATCCACCTCCTCATCGTCATGCTCATCCTCATCTTATCCTCATCCTCATCCTATTTTATCCTAATCCTTATCCTCAACCTTATCCTCATTCTTATCCTCATCCTATCTTCATCCTCTTCCTATTCTCATCCTCGTCCTCATCCTCATCCTCCTCCTATCCTCATCCTCATCCTCATCCTCATCCTTATCCTCATCCTCATGCTAATCCTCATCGTCTTCCTCATCTTCATCCTCATCATATGCTCATCCTATCCCCATCCTCATCCTCTCCTCCGCATTCTATCCTCATCCTCATTCTCGTCCTCATCCTATCCTCATCCTCATCCTCTTACTCTTCCTCATCCTATCCTCATCCTATCCTCATCCTCATTCTCGTCCTCATCCTATCCTCATCCTCGTCCTCATCATATCCTCATCCTCTTCCTATCCTCATCCTAATCCTCATTCTCGTCCCCATCCTACCCTCTTCCTCATCCTATCCTAATTCTCATTCTCGTACTCATCCAATCCTCATCCTCATCCTCGTCGTCGTCCTCATTCTATCCTCATCACAATCCACTTCCTCATTCTCGTCCTCATCCTATCCTCATCCTCCTACTCTTCCTAATCCTATCATCATCCTATCCTCATCCACATCCTATCCTCATCCTCATTCTCGTCCTCATCCTTTCCTCTTCCTCATCCTCATCCTCATACTCATCCTCATCCTCATTCTATCCTCATCCTCATCCTATCCTCATCTTCATTCACGTCCTCATCCTATCCTCATCCTCATCCTATTCTCA
>NW_017725352.1:0-442 GCF_001865875.1 Lupinus angustifolius
TCCTCATCCTAATCCACTTCCTCATCCTATTCTCATCCTCATCCTATCGTCATCCTCGTCCTCATCCTATCCTCATCCTCCCCCGCATCCTATCCTCATCCTCATTCTCGTTCTTATCCTATCCTCATTCTCATCCTCTTACTCTTCCTCATCCTATCCTCATCCTCATTCTCGTCCTCATCCTATCCTCATACTCGTCCTCATCATATCCTCATCCTCTTCCTATCCTCATCCTAATCCTCATTCTCGTCCTCATCCTACCCTAATCGTCATCCTCATCCTATCCTAATTCTCATTCTCGTCCTCATCCAATCCTCATCCTCATTCTCGTCGTCGTCCTCATTCTATGCTCATCATAATCCTCATCCTAATCCTAATCCACTTCCTCATTCTCGTCCTCATCCTATCCTCATCCTCCTACTCTTCCTCATCCTATCCTCAT
>NW_017725353.1:0-552 GCF_001865875.1 Lupinus angustifolius
CTCAACCTCATCCTATCCTTATCCTCATCCACATTCTCATCCTCATCCTATCCTCGTTCGCTTCCTCATCCTCATCCTTGTCCTCACCCTACTCATCTTATCCTCATCCTATCCTCATCCTCATCCTCATCCTATCCTATCCTAATCCTTATCCTCATCCTCATCCTCATCCTCATTCTTATCCTCATCCTATCTTCATCCTCTTCCTATCCTCACCCTCATCCTTGTCCTCATCTTCATCCTCATCCTTCTCCTCTTCCTCATCTTCATCCTCATCCTATGCTCTTCCTAATCCACTTCCTCATCCTACTCTTATCCTCATCCTATCGTCATCCTCGTCCTCATCATATCCTCATCCTCTTCCTATCCTCATCCTCACCCTATCCTAATTCTCATTCTCGTCCTCATCCAATACTCATCCTATCCTCATCCTCATCCTCGTCCTCGTCCTCCTCTTTATCCTATCCTCATTCTCATCCTCCTCCTATCCTCATCATCATCCTCATCCTAACCTCATCCTCGTCCTCATCCTCATTCTCGTCCTCCTCCTAT
>NW_017725354.1:0-286 GCF_001865875.1 Lupinus angustifolius
CATCCTTATCCTATCCTCATCCTCGTCCTTATCCTCATCCTATCCTCAACCTCATCCTCATTCTACTCTCCTATCTTCCTCCTTATCCTCATCCTCTTCCTCATCCTCATCATCCTCATCCCCATCCTCATCCTATCGTCATCCTCATTCTCGTCCTCAACCTATCTTCATCCTCATCCTCATCCTATCCTTGTCCTCATCCTCATCCTTTTCCTCCTCCTTATCCTGTCCTCATTCTCCACCATCTCCTATCCTCATCCTCATCCTCATCTTCATCCTCATTCTC
>NW_017725355.1:0-349 GCF_001865875.1 Lupinus angustifolius
CTCATCCTCATCCTCATTCACGTCCTCATCCTATCCTCATCCTCTTCCTCATCCTTATCCTATCCTCATCCTCCTCCTCATCCTATCCTAATCATAATTCTCGTCCTCATCCTCATCCTCATCCTCTTCCTCATCCTATCCTCCTCCTCATTCTCCTCCTCTTCCTATCCTCAACCTCCTCCTCATCCTATCTTCATCCTCGTCCTCATCCTATCCTGATCCGCATCCTCATCCTCATCCTCATTCTCATCCTATGCTCATTCTCGTTCTCATCCTATCCTCATCCTCTTCCTCATCCTCATCGTCATCCTTATCCTATCCTCATCCTCATCCTACCCTTTTCCTTATC
>NW_017725356.1:0-250 GCF_001865875.1 Lupinus angustifolius
GTCCTCATCCTATCCTCATCCTATCCTCATCCTCGTCCTCATCCTATCCTCATCCTCATCCTCATCCTCATTCTCATCCTCATCCTCATCCTCATCCTAATCTTATCCTCATTCTCGTCATCATCCTATCCTCATCCTCGTCCTCCGCCTATTCTCATCCTCATTCTCATCCTCTAACACATCCTCATCCTCTTCCTCTTCCTCATCCTCATCCTATCCTCATCCTCATCCTCTTCCTCATCATCCTCCT
>NW_017725357.1:0-710 GCF_001865875.1 Lupinus angustifolius
CACTTCCTCATCCTCGTCCTCATTCTCATCCTCATCCTATCCTCATCCTCATCCTCTTCCTCATCCTATCCTCATCCTCATCCTCATCCTCCTCCACATCCTCCTCTTCATCCTATCCTCATTCACATCCTCCTCCTATCCTCATCCTATCATCATCCTCATCCTCATCCTCATCCTCATCCTCATCCTCACCCTTATTCTCGTCCTCCTCTTATCCTCATCCTCTTGCTTATCTCATCCTCATCCTATCCTCATCCTCATTCTCGTCTTCCTCTTATCCACATCCTTGTCATCATCCTCTTCCTCGTCCTCATCCTCTTCCTCGTCGTCATCCTCTTCCTCATCCTCATCCTCATCCTCTTCCACATTCTCATCCTCATCCTATCCTCACCCTCAACCTAATCCACTTCCTCATCGTCATCCTATTCTCATCCTCATCCTATCCTCATCCACGTCCTCATCCTACCCTTATCCTCATTCTCGTCCTCATCTTATCCTCATCGTCATTCTCGTCCTCATCCTATCCTCATCCTCATCCTCCTACTCATCCTCATCCTCATCCTCGTCCACATCCTATCCTCATCCTCATCCTCTTCCTCATCCTCGTTATACTCCTCATCCTATCCTCAACCTATCCTCATCGTCATGCTCGTCCCCATCCTATCCTCATCCTCGTCCTCATCCTATCCTCATCCTCATCCTCATCCTAT
>NW_017725358.1:0-338 GCF_001865875.1 Lupinus angustifolius
CGTCCACATCCTATCCTCATCCTCGTCCTCATCCACATCCTATCCTCATCCTCATTCTCGTCCTCATCCTTTCCTCTTCCTCATTCTCATCCTCATACTCATTCACATCCTCCTCATATCCTCATCCTCATCCTCCTCCTCATCCTATCCTCATCTTCATTCACGTCCTCATCCTGTCCTCATCTTCTTTCATGTCCTCATCCTATCCTCATCCTCTTCCTCATCCTCACCCTCATCCTCATACTCTTCCACATTCTCATTCTCATCCTATCCTCATCCTAAACCTAATCCACTTCCTCATCCTCATCCTATTCTCATCCTCATCCTATCCTCATCCT
>NW_017725359.1:0-625 GCF_001865875.1 Lupinus angustifolius
TCCTCATCCTATCCTCATCCTCGTCCTCATCCACATCCTATCCTCATCCTCATTCTCGTCCTCATCCTATCCTCATCCTCGTCCTCATCACATCCTCATCCTCTTCCTATCCTCATCCTCATCCTCATTCCCGTCCTCATCCTAACCTGATCCTCTTCCTCATCCTATCCTCATCCTCATTCTCGTCCTCATCCTATCCTCAACCTCATCCTATCCTTATCCTCATCCACATTCTCATCCTCATCCTATCCTCGTTCGCTTCCTCATCCTCATCCTTGTCCTCATCCTACTCATCTTATCCTCATCCTATCCTCATCCTCATCCTTCTCCTATCCTCATCCTCATCATCATCATCATCCTTATCCACACCCTTATCCTCATCCTCATCCTAATCCTCATCCTCTTCCTCATCTTCATCCTCATCCTGTTCTTATCTTAATCCACTTCCTCATCCTATTCTCCTCCTCATTTATCGTCATCCTCGTCCTTATCCTATCCTCATCCTCATCCTCCTCCGCATCCTATCCTCATCCTCATTCCTGTCCTCATCCTATCCTCATCCTCATTCTCGTCCTCATCCTATCCTCATGCTCGTCCTCATCATATCCTCATCCTCTTCCTATCC
>NW_017725360.1:0-1930 GCF_001865875.1 Lupinus angustifolius
TCCTCATCCTATCCTCATCCTCATTCTCGTACTCATCCTATCCGGGTCCTCTTCCTCATCCTCATCCTCCTCGTCATCCTCTTTCTCATCCTAATCTTGTCTTCATCCTATCCTCATCCTCATTCTCGTCCTCATCCTAACCTCATCCTCTTCCTCATCCTATCCTCGTCCTCATTCTCGTCCTCATCCTATCCTCATCCTCATCCTATCCTCATCCTCATCCTATCCTCATCCTCATCCTATCCTCATCCTCATCCTATCCTCATCCTCATCCTATCCTCATCCTCATCCTATCCTCATCCTCATCCTATCCTCATCCTCATCCTATCCTCATCCTCATCCTATCCTCATCCTCATCCTATCCTCATCCTCATCCTATCCTCATCCTCATCCTATCCTCATCCTCATCCTATCCTCATCCTCATCCTATCCTCATCCTCATCCTATCCTCATCCTCATCCTATCCTCATCCTCATCCTATCCTCATCCTCATCCTATCCTCATCCTCATCCTATCCTCATCCTCATCCTATCCTCATCCTCATCCTATCCTCATCCTCATCCTATCCTCATCCTCATCCTATCCTCATCCTCATCCTATCCTCATCCTCATCCTATCCTCATCCTCATCCTATCCTCATCCTCATCCTATCCTTATCCTCATCCACATTCTCATCCTCATCCTATCCTCGTCCTCTTCCTCATCCTCATCCTCATCCTCGTCCTACTCATCTTATCCTCATTGTATCCTCATCCTATCCTCATCCTATCCTATCCTAATCCTTCTCCTCATCCTCATCCTCGTCCTCATTCTTATCCTCATCCTATCTTCATCCTCATCCTATCCTCGTCCTCATTCTCGTCCTCATCCTATCCTCATCCTCATCCTATCCTCATCCTCATCCTATCCTCATCCTCATCCTATCCTCATCCTCATCCTATCCTCATCCTCATCCTATCCTCATCCTCATCCTATCCTCATCCTCATCCTATCCTCATCCTCATCCTATCCTCATCCTCATCCTATCCTCATCCTCATCCTATCCTCATCCTCATCCTATCCTCATCCTCATCCTATCCTCATCCTCATCCTATCCTCATCCTCATCCTATCCTCATCCTCATCCTATCCTCATCCTCATCCTATCCTCATCCTCATCCTATCCTCATCCTCATCCTATCCTCATCCTCATCCTATCCTCATCCTCATCCTATCCTCATCCTCATCCTATCCTCATCCTCATCCTATCCTCATCCTCATCCTATCCTCATCCTCATCCTATCCTCATCCTCATCCTATCCTCATCCTCATCCTATCCTCATCCTCATCCTATCCTCATCCTCATCCTATCCTCATCCTCATCCTATCCTCATCCTCATCCTATCCTCATCCTCATCCTATCCTCATCCTCATCCTATCCTCATCCTCATCCTATCCTCATCCTCATCCTATCCTTATCCTCATCCACATTCTCATCCTCATCCTATCCTCGTCCTCATTCTCGTCCTCATCCTATCCTCATCCTCGTTCCCATCCTCGTCCACATCATATCCTCATCCTAATCCTCATTCTCGTCCTCATCCTATCCTCATCCTCATCCTCATCCTATCCTCATCATAATCCTCATCTTCATCCTAATCCACTTCCTCGTCCTCATCGTATTCTAATCCTCATCGTCCTCATCCTACGCTCATCCTCCTCCTCATCCTATCCTCGTCCTCATTCTTGTCCTCGACCAATCCTTATCCTCATTCTTGTCCTCAACCAATCCTCATCCTCATCCTCTTCCTCATCCTCATCCTCATCCTCATCTTCATTCTCGTCTTCTTCCTAACCTCATCCTGATCCTCTTCCTCATCCTCATCCTCCTCCACCTCCTATCCTTATCCTCATCCTCATCGTATCCTCATCCTCATTCTCGTCCTCATCCT
>NW_017725361.1:0-3356 GCF_001865875.1 Lupinus angustifolius
TCCTCATCCTATCCTCATCCTCATCCTGATTTTACTCCTCATTCTATCCCCATCCTCATTCTCATTCTCGTCCTCATCCTATCCTCCTCCTTATCCTCATCCTCTTCCTCTTCCTCATCCTGATGCTTATACTATCCTCATCCTCATCATCATCCAATCCTCTTCCTTATCCTCATCCTCCTCCTATCCTCATCCTTGTCCTCATCCTCCTCCTCATCTTAACCCACTTCCTCATCCTCCTCCTCATCTTAACCCACTTCCTCATCCTCATCCTCACCGTCATCCTCCTCCTCATTCTCATCCTCATCCTTACCCACTTCCTCATCCTCATCCTATTCTCAACCTCATCCTATCGTCATCCTCGTCCTCATCGTCTCCTCATCCTCATCCTATCCTCATCCTCCTCCGCATCCTATCCTAATCCTCATCCTCATTCGCATCCTCATCATGTCCTCATCCTCATCCTCCTCCTTATCCTATCCTCATCCTCATTCTCGTCCTTATCCTATCCTCATCCTCGTCCTCATCCTCATCCTCATCATATCCTCATCCTAATCCTCATCCTCATTCGCATCCTCATCATGTCCTCATCCTCATCCTCATCCTATCTTAATTCTCATTCTCGTCCTCATTTAGTCCTCATCCTATCTTCATCCTCATTCTCGTCCTCATCCTATCCTCATGCTCGTCCTCCTCATAATCCTCATCCTCATCCTAATCCACTTCCTCATCCTCATCGTATTCTCATCCTCATCCCTTCCTCATCCTCGTCCTCATCCTATCCTCATCCTCATTCTCGTCCTCGACTTATCCTTAATCTGATCCTGATCCTGTTCCTCATCCTCATCCTCATTCTCGTCCTCACGCTATCCTCTTCCTCTTCCTCATCCTCATCCTCCTCCTCATCCTATCCCCATCCTCATTCTCGTCCTCATCCTATCCTCATCCTCTTCCTCTTCCTCTTCCTCTTCCTCATCCTCATCCTATCCTCATTCTCATTCTCGCCCTCATCCTATCCTCCTCCTTATCCTCATCCTCATCCTCATTCTCGTCCTCATCCTATCCACTTCCTCATCCTCGTCCTCTTCCACATCCTCATTCAACTCCTCATCCTATCCTTATCTTCATCCACATTCTCATCCTCATCCTATCCTCATCCTCATCCTCATTCTCGTCCTCATCCTATCCACTTCCTCATCCTCGTCCTCTTCCACATCCTCATTCAACTCCTCATCCTATCCTTATCTTCATCCACATTCTCATCCTCATCCTATCCTCATCCTCATCCTCATTCTCGTCCTCATCCTATCCACTTCCTCATCCTCGTCCTCTTCCACATCCTCATTCAACTCCTCATCCTATCCTTATCTTCATCCACATTCTCATCCTCATCCTATCCTCATCCTCATCCTCATTCTCGTCCTCATCCTATCCACTTCCTCATCCTCGTCCTCTTCCACATCCTCATTCAACTCCTCATCCTATCCTTATCTTCATCCACATTCTCATCCTCATCCTATCCTCATCCTCATCCTCATTCTCGTCCTCATCCTATCCACTTCCTCATCCTCGTCCTCTTCCACATCCTCATTCAACTCCTCATCCTATCCTTATCTTCATCCACATTCTCATCCTCATCCTATCCTCATCCTCATCCTCATTCTCGTCCTCATCCTATCCACTTCCTCATCCTCGTCCTCTTCCACATCCTCATTCAACTCCTCATCCTATCCTTATCTTCATCCACATTCTCATCCTCATCCTATCCTCATCCTCATCCTCATTCTCGTCCTCATCCTATCCACTTCCTCATCCTCGTCCTCTTCCACATCCTCATTCAACTCCTCATCCTATCCTTATCTTCATCCACATTCTCATCCTCATCCTATCCTCATCCTCATCCTCATTCTCGTCCTCATCCTATCCACTTCCTCATCCTCGTCCTCTTCCACATCCTCATTCAACTCCTCATCCTATCCTTATCTTCATCCACATTCTCATCCTCATCCTATCCTCATCCTCATCCTCATTCTCGTCCTCATCCTATCCACTTCCTCATCCTCGTCCTCTTCCACATCCTCATTCAACTCCTCATCCTATCCTTATCTTCATCCACATTCTCATCCTCATCCTATCCTCATCCTCATCCTCATTCTCGTCCTCATCCTATCCACTTCCTCATCCTCGTCCTCTTCCACATCCTCATTCAACTCCTCATCCTATCCTTATCTTCATCCACATTCTCATCCTCATCCTATCCTCATCCTCATCCTCATTCTCGTCCTCATCCTATCCACTTCCTCATCCTCGTCCTCTTCCACATCCTCATTCAACTCCTCATCCTATCCTTATCTTCATCCACATTCTCATCCTCATCCTATCCTCATCCTCATCCTCATTCTCGTCCTCATCCTATCCACTTCCTCATCCTCGTCCTCTTCCACATCCTCATTCAACTCCTCATCCTATCCTTATCTTCATCCACATTCTCATCCTCATCCTATCCTCATCCTCATCCTCATTCTCGTCCTCATCCTATCCACTTCCTCATCCTCGTCCTCTTCCACATCCTCATTCAACTCCTCATCCTATCCTTATCTTCATCCACATTCTCATCCTCATCCTATCCTCATCCTCATCCTCATTCTCGTCCTCATCCTATCCACTTCCTCATCCTCGTCCTCTTCCACATCCTCATTCAACTCCTCATCCTATCCTTATCTTCATCCACATTCTCATCCTCATCCTATCCTCATCCTCATCCTCATTCTCGTCCTCATCCTATCCACTTCCTCATCCTCGTCCTCTTCCACATCCTCATTCAACTCCTCATCCTATCCTTATCTTCATCCACATTCTCATCCTCATCCTATCCTCATCCTCATCCTCATTCTCGTCCTCATCCTATCCACTTCCTCATCCTCGTCCTCTTCCACATCCTCATTCAACTCCTCATCCTATCCTTATCTTCATCCACATTCTCATCCTCATCCTATCCTCATCCTCATCCTCATTCTCGTCCTCATCCTATCCACTTCCTCATCCTCGTCCTCTTCCACATCCTCATTCAACTCCTCATCCTATCCTTATCTTCATCCACATTCTCATCCTCATCCTATCCTCATCCTCATCCTCATTCTCGTCCTCATCCTATCCACTTCCTCATCCTCGTCCTCTTCCACATCCTCATTCAACTCCTCATCCTATCCTTATCTTCATCCACATTCTCATCCTCATCCTATCCTCATCCTCATCCTCATTCTCGTCCTCATCCTATCCTCATCCTCCTCCTCATCCTCATGCTCTTCCTCCTACTCATCCTCATCCTCATCCTATCCTAATCCTCATTCTCGACC
>NW_017725362.1:0-384 GCF_001865875.1 Lupinus angustifolius
CCTATCCTCATTCTCATTCTCGTCCTCATCCTATCCTCCTCCATATCCTCATCCTCATCCTCCTCCTACCCTCTTCCTTATCCTCATCCCCTTCCTCGTCCTCATCCTATCCTCGTCCTCATCCTCATCCTAACCTCATCCTATCGTCATCCTCATCCTATCCTCATCCTCATACTCTTCCTCATCCTTATCCAAATTCTCGTCCTTATCCTCATCTTATCCACATCCTCATGCTCATCCTCATCCTCTTCCTATCCTCATCCTCATCCTCATCCTCATCCTCATCCTCATCCTCTTCCTCATCCACATTCTCATCGACATCCTATCCTCATCCTCATCCTTTACCACATCCTCATTCTACTCTTCATCCTATCCTCGTCCTCA
>NW_017725363.1:0-1245 GCF_001865875.1 Lupinus angustifolius
CCATATCCTATCTTCATCCTCATTATCGTCCTAATCCTATCCTCATCGTCGTCCTCATCCTATCCTTATCCTCATTCTCGTGCTCATCCTATCCTCATCCTCATCGTATCCTCATCCCTATCCTATACTCATCCCTATCCTATCCTCATCCTCATCGTATCCTCATCCCTATCCTATCCTCATCCCTATCCTATCCTCATCCTCATCCTAATTCTCGTCCTCTTCGTATCCACTTCCTCATCCTCATCCTCTTCCTCATCCTCATTCTACTCCTCATCCTATACACAGCCTCATTCTCATCCTCATTCTATCCTCATCCTCGTCCTAATCCACATCTTATCCTCATCCTCAATATCGTGCTAACCCTATCCTCAACCTCATCCTATCCTTATCCTCATTCTCGTCCTCATCCTATCCTCGTCCTCATCCTCTACCTCATCCCCATCCTATCCTCGTCCTCATCATCATCCTATCCCCATCCTCATCCTCATCCTCGTCCTCGTCCTATCCTCATCCTCATTCCTCATCCTATCCTCATCCTCTTCTTCATCCTATCCTCATCCTCTTCCTTATCCTCATCCTATCCTCATCCTCCTCCTCATTATACTCCTCATCCACATCCTCATCCTCATCCTATCTTCATCCTCATCCTGATCATATCCTCATCCTCATCCTAATCCTAATCCTAATCCGAATCCTCATCTTCATCCTCATTTTTTTCCTCCTCTTATCCTCATCTTCGTCCTCATCTTCTTGCTCATCCTCATCCTATCCTCATCCTCATTCTCGTCCTCCTCTTATCCTCATCCTCTTCCTCATCCTCATCCTCCTCCTCATCCTATCCTCATCCTCATTCTCATCTCATCCTATCCTCATCCTGATCCTCTTCCTCATCCCCCTCCTATCCTCATCCTCATCCTCATCCTATCCTCATCCTCATCCTATCCTCATCATATCCTCATCCTCATCCTCATCCTCATCCTATCCTCATCCTCATCCTCACCCTCATCCTCCTCCTCTTCCTCATCCTCAACGTCATCCTCATCCTATTCCACTTTCTCATCCTCATCCTATCCTCACCCTCGTCCTCATCCTATCCTCTTCCTCATTCTCGTCGTCATCATATCCTCATCCTCATTCTCGCCCTCATCCTATCCTCATCCTCATCCTCATTCTACTCCTCATCCTATCCTCATCCTCACTATCGTCATAATCCTATCCTCATCCCCATCCTTGTCCTCATCC
>NW_017725364.1:0-873 GCF_001865875.1 Lupinus angustifolius
ATCCTCATCCTATCCTTATCCTCGTTCTCGTCCTCGTCCTATCCTCTTCCTCATCCCGATCATGTCCTCATCCTCATCCTCCTCCTTTTCCCCATCCTAACCTCATCCTCATCCTATCCTCAGCCTCATCCTCATTAACGTCCTCATCTTATCCACTTCCTCACCCTCATCCTCTTCCTCATCCTCATCCTCATCGTCATCCTATCCTCATACTCATACTATCGTCATCCTTATTCTCGTCCTCATCCTTTCCTCTTCCTCATCCTCCTCCTCATCCTCCTCTTCATCCTATCCTCATTCGCATCCTCCTCCTATCCTCATCCCCATCCTCATCCTCTTCCACATTCTCATCCTCATCCTATCCTCATTCTCATCATCCTCTTCTTTATCCTTGTCCTCATCCTCGTCCTCATCCTCATCCTCGTCCTCATCCTCATCTTATCCTCTTCAACATCCTCATCCACATCCCGATCCTATCCTCATCCTCATCCTCGTGCTCATCCTCATCCTCATTCTCGTCCTCCTCTTATCCTCATCCTCGTCCTCATCCTCTTCCTCATCCTCATCCTCATCCTCATCCTCTTCCACATTCTCATTCTCATTCAATCCTCATCCTCGTCCTCATCCACATCCTCATTCTCATCCTCGTCCTCATCCACATCCTCATCCTCATCCTTATCGTATTCCTCATCCTCATCCTATCATCATCCTATCCTCATCCTCATCCACATCCTCATCGTCATCCTCATCCTCATCCTACCCTATCCTATCCTCATCCTCATCCTCTTGTTCATCCTCATCCTCATCCTCATCCTCATCCTATCCTCATCCTCATCCTATCCTCATCCTCATCCTATCCTCATCCTCATTCTC
>NW_017725365.1:0-1092 GCF_001865875.1 Lupinus angustifolius
ATCCTATCCTCATCCTCATTCTCGTCCTCACCCTATCGTCCTCCATATCCTCATTCTCATCCTCATCCTATCCTCATCCTCATCCTCATCCTATCATCATTCTTATTCTCGTCCTTATCCTATCCTCCTCCTTATCGTCATTCTCATCCTCATCTTATCCTCATCCTCATTCTCATCTTCATCCTCATCCGCATCCTATCCTCATTCTAATCCACATCCTCATCCTCATCCTCTTCCTCATCTTCATCCTCCTTCTATCCTCATGCTATCCTCATCCTCATCCTATCCACATCCGCATCCTCATCCTATCCTCATCCTCATCCTCATCCTCCTCCTCTTCCTCATCCTCATCCTCATCCTAATCCACTTCCTCATCCTCATCCTATTCCAATACTCATCCTATCTTAATCCTATCCTCATCCTCATTCTCGTCCTCACCCTATCGTCCTCATCCTCATCCTCATCCTCATCCTCATCCTCATTCTTAACCTCATCCTATATTCATCCTCTTCCTATCCTCATCCTCGTCCTCCTCCTCATCCTATCCTCATCCTCATCCTCCTTCTCATCCTATCCTCATCCACATTCTAGTCCTTATCCTATCCTCGTCCTCATCCTCATCCTCTTCCTCATCCTCATCCTCCTCCTCATCCTATCCTTATCCTCATGCTCGATCAACATTGTCATCCTCATCCTATCCTCATCCTCATCTGCATCCTGATCCTCATCCTCATCCTCATCCTCATTCTCATTCTATTTCTCATCCTATCCTCATCCTATCCTCATCCTCATTCTCGTCCTATCCTCATCTTATCCTCATCCTATCCTGAACCTCCTCATCCTATCCTCATCCTCATCGTCATCTTCATCCTATCCTCATTGTTATTCTCATTCTCGTCCTCATCCTATACTCATCTTATCCTCATCCTCATGCTCGTCCTCATCCTATCCTCATCTTCTTCTTCATCCTCATCCTCGTCCTCCTCCTATCCTCATCATCATCCTCATACTCATCCTCATCCTATTATCATCCTCATCCCATCCTTATCCTCACCCTATCCTCATCCTCATCCTCGTCCTCATCCTATCCTC
>NW_017725366.1:0-1607 GCF_001865875.1 Lupinus angustifolius
TCCTCCTCATCCTATCCTCATCCACATTCTCGTCCTCATGCTATCCTCATCCTTATCCTCTTCCTCTTCCTCATCCTATCCTCATCCTCATCCTCCTTCTCGTCCTCATCCTATCCTCGTCCTCATCCTCATCCTCTTCCTCGTCCTCCTCCTCCTCCTCATCCTGTCCATATCCTGATCCACATCCTCATCCTCATCCTATCCTCATCCTCATCCGCATTCTGATCCTCATACTCTTCCTCATCCTCAATCTACTTCTCATCCTATCCTCATCCTCATTCTCGTCCACATCCTATCCTCGTCCCCATCCTATCCTCATCCTTATCCTATCCTCATCTTCATCCTCATTCTCTTCCTCATCCTCATCGTCATCCTCATCCTATCCTCATTGTTATTCTGATTCTCGTTCTCATCCTATACTCATCCTATCCTCATCCTCATGCTCGTCCACATCCTATCCTCATCTTCGTCTTCATCCTCATCCTCGTCCTCATCCTATCCTGATCAACATCCTCTCCTCATCCTCATCCCATCCTCAACCTCGTCCTCATCCTCATTCTCGTCCTCATCATATCCTCTTCCTCATCCTCATCCTACCCTCATCCTCATTCTCTTCTACATCCTATCCTCATCCTCATTCTCATCCTCTTCCTCATCCTATCCTTATCCTCTTCGACATTGTCATCCTCATCCTATCCTCATCGTCATCCTCATTCTCATCCTCATCCTCATCCTATTCTCATTCTCATTCTCGTCCTGATCCTTTCATCTTCCTCATCCTCATCCTCATCATCCTCCTCTTCATCCTATCCTCATTCTCATCCTCCTCCTATCCTCATCCTCATCATCATCCTATCCTCTTCCTCATCCTCATCCTCATCCCGATCCTATCCTCATCCTCGTCCTCATCGTCGTCCTAATCCTCATTCTCCTCCTCATCCCTATCCTCATCCTCATCCTCAAACTCATCCTCATCCTCATTCTTATCCTCATCCTATCTTCATCCTCTTCCTATGATCATCCTCGTCCTTATCCTCATTCTCATCCTATACTCATCCTTTCCTCATCGTCATCCTCATCCTCATCCTCCTACTATCCTCATCCTCGTCCTCATCCTCATCCCCAACCTCATCCACATCCTCATCCTCATCCTCATCTTCATCGCATCCTATACCCATCCTATCCTCATCCTCTTGCTATCCTCATCCTCATCCTCATCCTCATCTTCATCCTCATCTTCATCCTCATCCTCATCTTCATCCTCATCCTTTACTCATTCTATCCTCATCCTCCTTCTCTTCCTCATCCTCATCCTATCCTCATCCTCCCCTTCATTCTATCCTCATCCTCCTCCTCATCCTATTCTCATCCACATTCTCGTCCTTATGCTATCCTCATCCCCATCCTCTTCCTCTTCCTCATCCTTTCCTCATCCTTTCCTCATCCTCATCCTCTTTCTCGTCCTCATCCTATCCTCGTCCTCATCCTCATCCTCTTCCTCATCCTCATCCTCCTCCTCATCCTATCCTTATCCTCATCCACATTCTGATCCTCATCCTATCCTCCTCCTCATCCTCATCCTCATCCTCATCCTCATCCTCCAACTC
>NW_017725367.1:0-521 GCF_001865875.1 Lupinus angustifolius
CTCATCCTATCCTCATCCTCATTCTCGTCCTCATCCTATCCTCGTCCCCATCCTATCCTCATCCTTATCCTATCCTCATCCTCATCCTCATTCTCCTCCTCATCCAATCCTCATCCTCATCGTCAACCTCATCATATCCTCATTGTTATTATCATTCTCGTCCTCATCGTACACTCATCCTATCCTGATCCTCATGCTTGTCCTCATCCTATCCTCATCTTCTTCTTCATCCTCATCCTCGTCCTCATCCTATCCTGATCATCATCCTCATCCTCATCCTCATCCCATCCTCATCCTCATCCTCGTCCTCATCCTATCCCCATCCTCATTCTCGTCCTCATCCTATCCTCATCCTCATTCTCGTCCTCATCCTATCCTCTTCCTCATCCTCATCCTACCCTCATCCTCATCCTATCCACATGCTATCCTCATCCTCATTCTTATCCTCTTCCTCATCCTATCCTTATCCTCTTCCACATTCTCATCCTCATCCTATCCTCATCGTCATCCTCATCCTCATC
>NW_017725368.1:0-921 GCF_001865875.1 Lupinus angustifolius
TCATCCTATCCTCTTCCTCATCCTCATCCTCATCCCGATCCTATCCTCATCCTCCTCCTCATCCTATTCTCATCATCATCCTATCCTCATCTTCGTCCTCATCCTCATTCTCCTCCTCATCCCTATCCTCATCCGCATCCTCATACTCATCTTCATCCTCATTCTTATCCTCATCCTATCTTCATCCTCTTCCTATGCTCATCCTCGTCCCCCTCCTATCCTCATCCCCATCCTCATCCTATACTCATCCTTTCCTCATCCTCATCCTCATCCTCATCCTCCTCCTATCCTCATCCTCGTCCTCATCCTCATCCCCATCCTCATCCACATCCTCATCCTCATCCTCATCTTCATTCGCATCCTATACTCATCCTATCCTCATCCTCTTGCTATCCTCATCCTCATCCTTATCCTATCCTCATCCTCATCCTCATCCTCATCCTCTTCCTCATCCTAATCCATTTCCTCATCTTATTCTCATCCTCATCCTATCCTCATCCTCATTCTCGTCCTCATCATATCCTCATCTCTTCCTCATCCCCATCCTATCCTCATTCTCGTCCTCATCCTATCCTCATCCTCATTCTCGTCCTAATCCTGTCCTTATCCTTATCCTCGTCCTCATCCTCATTCTCGTCCTTCTCCTATCCTCATCCTCATTCTCGTCCTCCTCCTATCCTCATTCTCATTCTCGTCCTCATCCTATCCACTTCCTCATCCTCATCCTCATCCTCATTCTCGTCCTCCTCCTATCCTCATCATCGTCCTCATCCTATTTGTCATCCTCATCCTATCCTCATCCTCATCCTCCTCTTATCCTCATGCTCATCCTCCTCCTATCCTTATCCTCGTCCTAATCCTCATCCTCATCCTCATCCTCATCCTCATCCTCATCCTCATCCTCATCCTCCTCCTCATCCT
>NW_017725369.1:0-1357 GCF_001865875.1 Lupinus angustifolius
CCTCCTCCTATCCTCATCCTAATCCTGATCCTCTTGGTCATTCTCATCCTATCCTCATCCTCATCCTCATCCTCGTCCTCATCCTCATCCTCATCCTCGTCCTCATCCTCATCCTCATCCTCGTCCTCATCCTCATCCTCATCCTCGTCCTCATCCTCATCCTCATCCTCGTCCTCATCCTCATCCTCATCCTCGTCCTCATCCTCATCCTCATCCTCGTCCTCATCCTCATCCTCATCCTCGTCCTCATCCTCATCCTCATCCTCGTCCTCATCCTCATCCTCATCCTCGTCCTCATCCTCATCCTCATCCTCGTCCTCATCCTCATCCTCATCCTCGTCCTCATCCTCATCCTCATCCTCGTCCTCATCCTCATCCTCATCCTCGTCCTCATCCTCATCCTCATCCTCGTCCTCATCCTCATCCTCATCCTCGTCCTCATCCTCATCCTCATCCTCGTCCTCATCCTCATCCTCATCCTCGTCCTCATCCTCATCCTCATCCTCGTCCTCATCCTCATCCTCATCCTCGTCCTCATCCTCATCCTCATCCTCGTCCTCATCCTCATCCTCATCCTCGTCCTCATCCTCATCCTCATCCTCGTCCTCATCCTCATCCTCATCCTCGTCCTCATCCTCATCCTCATCCTCGTCCTCATCCTCATCCTCATCCTCGTCCTCATCCTCATCCTCATCCTCGTCCTCATCCTCATCCTCATCCTATCCTCATTCTCGTCCTCATCCTATCCTCGTCCTCTTCCTCATCCTCATCCTATCGTTATCCTCTTCGTCACCCTCATTATTCTCATCCTCTTCGTCATCCTCATTCTATTCCTCATCCTATCCTCATCCTCATTCTCGTCCTCCTCCTATCCTCATCCTCGTCCTCATGCACGTCCTATCCTCATTCTCATTCTCGTCCTAATCCTATCCTCGTCCTCATCCTCATCCTTATGCTCGTCCTCATCCTCATCCTCTTCCTCATCCCCATCCTATCCTCATCCACATCCTATCCTCATTCTCGTCCTCATCGTATCCTCATTCTCATCCTCATTGTCATCCTCATCCTATCCTCATGCTCATTCTATCCTCATCCTCATGCTATCCTCATCCTCATGCTCGTCCTCATCCTATCTTCATCCTCGTCCTCATCCTATCCTCGTACTCATCCTCATCCTCTTCCTCATCCTCATCATCCTCCTCATACTATCCTCATTCTCCTCCTCCTCCAATCCTCATTCTCGTCCTCATCCCGTTGGTCATCCTCATCCTCATCCTCATCCTCTTCCACATTCTCATCCTCATCCTATCCTCATCCTCATCCTCGTCCTCATCCTATCCTCAAGCTATCCTCATCC
>NW_017725370.1:0-237 GCF_001865875.1 Lupinus angustifolius
TCCTCCTCATCCTATCCTTATCCTCATCCTCATCCTATCCTCATCCTCTTCCTCATCCTCATTCTAATCATCATCCTATCCTCATTATCGTCCTCATCCTATCCTCATTCCCATTCTCGTCCTCATCCTATCCACTTCCTAATCCACATCATCTTCTTCATCCTCATTCTATCGTTATCCTCATTCTCGTCCTCAACCTATCTTCATCCTCGTCCTCATCCTCATCCTCGTCCTCAT
>NW_017725371.1:0-612 GCF_001865875.1 Lupinus angustifolius
CTCATCCTCGTCCTCATCCTCGTCCTCATCCTATCTTCATCATCATCCTATCCTCATCCTCATCCTCATTCTCGTCCTCATCCTATCCTCATCCTCATTCTTGTCCTCATCCTATCATCATCCTCTTCCTCATCCTCATCCTCGTCCTCATCCTAATCCTCATCCTTTTCTCATACTCGTCCTCATCCTATCCTCATCCCCATTCTCGTCCTCATCCTATCATCATCCTCCTCCGCATCCTATCCTCATCATTCTCCTCATCCTATACTCATACTCATTCTCGTCCTCATCCTCATCCTATCCTCATTCTCGTCCTCATCCTATCCTCGTGCTCATCCTCATCCTCTTCATCATCCTCCTCCTCCTCCTCCTCATCCAATCCTTATCCTTATCCTCTGACCTTATCGTATCGTCATCCTCACCCTATCCCCATTCTCATTCTCATCCTCATCCTCTTCCTCATCCTCCTCCTCATCCTATCCTCATCCTCATTCTACTCCTCACCATATTCTCTTCCTCATCCTCATCCTATCCTCATTCTCATTCTCGTCCTCATCCTATCGTCCTCCTTATCCTCATCCTCTTCCTCATCCTCATCCTTATCCTATCCTC
>NW_017725372.1:0-278 GCF_001865875.1 Lupinus angustifolius
CCTTATCCTCATCCTCGTCCTCATCCTATCCTAATCCTCATCCTCATCCTATATTCATCCTCTTCCTATCCTCGTCCTTATCTTCATCCTCATCCTCATCTTCATCCTCATCCTATACTCATCCTATCCTCATCCTCATCCTCATCCTTCTTCTCTTCCTCATCCTCATCCTATCCTCATACTCCTCCTCATCCACATTCTCGTCGTCATGCTATCCTCATCCTTATCCTCATGCTCGTTCTCATCCTATCCTCGTCCTCATCCTCATCCTCTTCCTC
>NW_017725373.1:0-256 GCF_001865875.1 Lupinus angustifolius
CTAACCTCATTCTCATCCTCATCCTATCCTCTTCCTCAGCCGCATACTCATCCCGATCTTATCCTCATCCTCATCCTCATCCACTTTCTACATCTCCTCCTATCCTCCTCCTCGTCCTCATCCTCTTGGTCATCCTCATCTTCATTGTATCCTCATCCTTATCCTCGTCCTCGTCCTCATCCTATGCTAATCCTCATCCTCATCCTCATCCTCATCCTCATCCTCATCCTCATCCTCATCCTCATCCTCATCCTCA
>NW_017725374.1:0-394 GCF_001865875.1 Lupinus angustifolius
CTCATCCACATTCTCATCCTCATCCTATCCTCATCGTCATCCGCATCCTGATCCTGATCCTCTTCCTCATCCTCATTCTACTCCTTATCCTATCCTCATCCTCATTCTCGTCCTCATCCTATCCTCGTCCTCATCACATCCTCATCCTTATCCTATCCTTATCCTCATCCTCATTCTCCTCCTCATCATATCCTCATCGTCATCCTTATCCTATCCTCATTGTCATTCTCTTTCTCGTCCTGATCCTTATGCTCGTCCTCAACCTATCCTCATCCTCTTCTTCGTCCTCATCCTATCCTCATCATCATCCTCATCCTCATCCTCATCTTATTCTCATCCTCATCCCATGCTCATCCTCCGCCTCATCCTATCCTCATCCTCATTCTCGTCCTCA
>NW_017725375.1:0-628 GCF_001865875.1 Lupinus angustifolius
TCCTCTTCCTGTCCTCAACCACATCCTCTTCCTCATCCACATTCTCATCCTCATCCTATCCTCCTCCTCATCCTCATACTCTTCCTCAACCTCAATCTACTCCTCATCCTGTCCTCATCCTATCGAAATCCTTATTCTCGTCCTCATCCTGTCCTCATCCTCATCCTCGTCCTCATCCTATCCTCATCCTCATTCTCGTCCTCATCCTATCTTCATCCTCATCCTCAACCTATCCTCTTCCTCATCCTCCCCCTCCTCCTATCCTCATCCTCATCCTCATCCTATCCTCATCCTCATTCTCGTCCTCATCCTATCTTCATCCTCATCCTCAACCTATCCTCTTCCTCATCCTCCCCCTCCTCCTATCCTCATCCTCATCCTCATCCTATCCTCATCCTCATTCTCGTCCTCATCCTATCTTCATCCTCATCCTCAACCTATCCTCTTCCTCATCCTCCCCCTCCTCCTATCCTCATCCTCATCCTCATCCTATCCTCATCCTCATTCTCGTCCTCATCCTATCTTCATCCTCATCCTCAACCTATCCTCTTCCTCATCCTCCCCCTCCTCCTATCCTCATCCTCATCCTCATCCTATCCTCTTCCTCAGCCTCATCCTCATCCTGATC
>NW_017725376.1:0-695 GCF_001865875.1 Lupinus angustifolius
ACCTCATCCTCATCCCGATCTTATCCTTGTCCTCATCGTCATCCTCATCATAATCCTCCTCCACATCCTCATCCTCATTCTCGTCCTCCTCCTATCCTCATCATCGTCCTCATCCTCTTGGTCATCCTCATCCTATCCTCATCCTCATCCTCATCCTCTTCCACATTCTCATCCTCATCCTCATCCTCGTCCTCATCCTCATCCTCGTCCTCATCCTCACCAACATCCTCCTCCTATCCTCATCCTCATCCTCTTCCTATTCTTATCCTCCTCCTATCCTTATCCTCGTCCTCATCCTCATCCTCATCGTCATCCTCATCCTCATCCTCTTCCTCATCTTCATCCTCATCCTATACTCATCTTATCCTCATCCTCATCCTCCTCCTCCTCCTCATCCGCATTCTCGTCCTCATCCTATCCTTGTCCTCATCCTCCTCCTCATGCTATCCTTATCCTCATCCTCATCCTATACTCATCCTCGTCGTATCCTCATCCTCATCCTTATTCTCGTGCTCATCCTTATTCTCGTGCTCATCATGTCCTCATCCTCATCCACTTCCTCTTCCTCATCCTATCCTCATCCTCATCCTCATTCTCGTCTTCATCCTCTTCTCATCCACATCCTCATCATCTTCTTCATCATCATCCTCCTCCTCATCCTATCCTTATCCTCATCCACATTCTCATCCTCAACT
>NW_017725377.1:0-1424 GCF_001865875.1 Lupinus angustifolius
CATGCTCATCCTCATCCTCATCCTATCCTCATTCTCGTCCTCATCCTAACCTCATTCTCCTCCTCATCCTAACCTCATCCTCATTATAGTCCTCATCCTATCCCCTTCCTCATTCTAGTCCTCATCCTATCGACGTCCTCTTCCTCATCCTCATCCTATCCTCAATCTCGTCCTCCTCCTATCCTAATCATCGTTCTCATCCTCTTGGTCATCCTCATCCTATCCTCATCCTCATCCTCTTCCACATTCTCATCCTCATCCTATCCTCATTCTCATCCTCGTCCTCATCCTCATCCTCATCCTCATCCTCCTCCTATCCTCATCCTCTTCCTCCTCCTATCCTTATCCTCCTTCTATCCTTATCCTTGTCCTCATTCTCATCCTCATCCTCATCCTCTTCCTCTTCCTCATCCTATACTCATCCTATCCTCATCCTCATCCTCCTCCTCATCCTCGTCCTCATTCTCGTCCTCATCCTATCCTAGTCCTCATCCTCCCCCTCATCCTATCCTTATCCTCATCCTCATCCTATACTCATCCTCATCGTATCCTCATCCTCATCCTTATTCTCGTCCTCATCCTATCCTCATCCTCTTCGTCATCCACATCTTATCCTCATCCTCATTCTCGTCCTCATTCTGTCCTCATCCTCATCTTTTCCTCATCCTCATCTTTTCCTCATCCTCATCCTCTTCCTCATCCTATCCTCATCCTCACCTCATCTTTTCCTCATCCTCATCTTTTCCTCATCCTCATCTTTTCCTCATCCTCATCCTCTTCCTCATCCTATCCTCATCCTCTCATTTTCATCCTATCCTCTTCCTCTTCCTCATCCTCATCCCCGTCCTCATCCCCATCGTCATCCTCATCCTATCCTAATGCTCATCGTCATCCTCATCCTCACCCTCATCCTCAACCTCACCCTCGTCCTCATCCTCATCCTATCCTCATCCTCATCCTCATCCTATCCTCATTCTCAACCTCGTCCTCATCCTTTCCTCTTCCTCATCCTCGTCCTCATCCTTGTCCTCATCCTCCTTCTATCCTCATCCTCATCCTCCTCCTATCCTCATCCTCGTCCTCCTTCTATCCTCATCCTCGTCCTCATCCTCGTCTCATCCTATCCTCATCCTCCTCCTCATGCTAACCTCATCCTCATTCTCGTCCTCATCCTATCCTCTTCCTCATTCTCGTCCTCATCTTATGCACGTCCTCTTCCTCATCCTCATCATATCCTAATCCTCATCCACATTCACATCCTCATCCTATCCTCATCCTATCCTTATCCTCATCCACATTCTCATTCTCATCATATCCTCATCCTCTTCCTCATCCTCATCCTACCCTCACCCTTATTCTTCTCCTCATCCGAACCTCATCCTCCTCCTCATCCTAACCTCATCCTCATTCTCGTCCTCATCCTA
>NW_017725378.1:0-436 GCF_001865875.1 Lupinus angustifolius
ATCCTATCCTCGTCCTCATTCTCTTCCTCATCCTATCCTCGTCCTCTTCCTCATCCTCATCCTCCTCGTCATATCCTTATCCTCATCCTCATCCTATCCTCATCCTCTTCCTCATCCTTGTCCTCTTCCTCATCTTCATCCTCTTCCTCATCTTCATTCTCATCCTCTTCCTCATCCTATCCTCATCCTCATTCTCGTCCTCGTCCTCAACCTATTCTCATCCTCATCCTCGTCTTCATCCTCCTCTTCCTCCTATCCTCATCCTCATCCTCATCCTCATCCTATCCTCTTCCTCAACCTCATCCTCATCCTGGTCTTATCCTCATCCTTATCCTAATCCTCCTCCACATCCTCATCCTCATCCTCATCCTCATTCTCGTCCTCCTCCTATCCTCATCATAGTCCTCATCCTCTTGGTCATCCTCATCTTATCCTC
>NW_017725379.1:0-1079 GCF_001865875.1 Lupinus angustifolius
CTCATCCTCATCCTCGTCTCATCCTATCCTCATCCTCATTCTTGTCCTCATCCGAACCTCATCCTCCTCCTCATTCTAACCTCATCCTCATTCTCGTCCTCATCCTATCCTCTTCCTCATTCTCGTCCTCATCCTATCCGCGTCCTCTTCCTCATCCTCATCATATCCTAATCCTCATCCACATTCTCATCCTCATCCTATCCTCATCCTCTTCCTCATCCTCTTCCTCATCCTCATTCTACTCCTCATCCTATCTTCACCCTCATTCTTGTCCTCATCATAACCTCATCCTCCTCCTCATCCTATCCTCATCTAAATTCTCGTCCTCATCCTAACCTCATCCTCATTCTCTTCCACATCCTATCCTCGTCCTCTTCCTCATCCTCATCCTCCTCGTCATATCCTTGTCCTCATCCTCATCCTATCCTCATCCTCTTCCTCATCCTCATTCTACTCATCAATCTATCCTCATTTTGGTACTCTACCTATCCTCATCCTATCTCATTCTCATTCTCGTCCTCATTCTGTCCTCATCCTCCTCCTATCCTCATCCTTATCCTCCTCCTATCCTTATCCTTGTCCTCATTCTAATCCTCATCCTCATCCTCTTCCTCTTCCTCATCCTATACTCATCCTATCCTCATCCTCATCCTCCTCCTCATCCTATCCTCATCCTCATGCTCCCTATCCTCGTGCTCATCCTCCTCCTCATCCTATCCTTATCCTCATCCTCATCCTATACTCATCCTCATCGTATCCTCATCCTCATCCTTATTCTCGTTCTCATCCTACCCTCATCCTCGTCCTCATCCACATCCTATAATCATCCTCATTCTCGGCCTCATCCTGTCCTCATCCTGTCCTCATCCTCATCCGCTTCCTCTTGCTCATCCTCATTCTCGTCCTTATCCTCTCCTCGTCCACATCCACATCCTCTTCCTCATCATCGTCCTCCTCCTCATCCTATCCTTATCCTCAACCACATTCTACTCCTCATCCTATCCTCATGCACATCCTTATCCTCTTCCTCATCCTCATTCTACTCCTCATCCTATCCTCATCCTCATTCTCGTCCTCAT
>NW_017725380.1:0-352 GCF_001865875.1 Lupinus angustifolius
TCCTCATCCTCATCCTCATCCTATCCTCATCCTCATCCTAATCCTCATACTATCCTCATCCTCATTCTCGTCCTTATCCGAACCTCATCCTCCTCCTCATCCTAACCTCATTCTCATTCTCGTCCTCATCCTATCCTCTTCCTCATTCTCGTCCTCATCCTATCCGCGTCCTCATCCTCATCCTCATCATATCCTAATCCTCATCCACATTCTCATCCTCATCCTATCCTCATCCTATCCTTATCCTCATCCACCTTCTCATCCTCATCCTATCCTCATCCTCTTCCTCATCCTCATTCTACTCCTCATCCTATCCTCATCCTAATTCTTGTCCACATCCTAACCTCATACT
>NW_017725381.1:0-19123 GCF_001865875.1 Lupinus angustifolius
TATATATATATATATATATATACTGATAATATAAAAGTTTTTTATACTGTCAGTGTATATTCATCATTCATTTTTAGTCATCATTTTGAATGACACATAATATATTAACGATGTATAAATCTTTACATTTACATTAAAATTAAAATTGTGATTATCAAGTTGCATATATTTGAGAAAGTACAATAAAATGGTGTGGTGTGATTTGTAGGGGACCATATCTAATATTTCATTTTTTGTACTACTCAATATGCCATTAACTCTGATTGTTTAAAAAAAATACTTAATTTAAAATTATAATTATTAAATATTTTTTCAGTCAATCATATCGAACGATAAAAACTGTGCTAGAGCAGATGTGGTCTCTTTTGTCTCTTTTGTAGGTTGGTATTGTTATCACATTATGCTTCATTCATGATGTCTTCAGTAATCATTGCATGAAAGGGTTAAGAAACAGTTGTCAAAGTGAAAATAACACTATTGAAAACTGCCAACAAACTCTTTTGTATTCGTGCAAATGTGCAATTAACACGATAATGTATTTTTTATGTAAATGTTTTTTTTATATAAATCTGTTCTTCACTATAAAATAATGTGACAGAATACTTTTTTGAAATAACTTAAATTCACAATATTGATTTTAACAGCTTTCAAAATTTATGTCACGGGGTGATTGTAGCCACATAGATTATGTTTTTTCCACAATAATTTACAATTGTAGGAAGGAGAGCATAATCAAGATCGATGAGTAAAACTACTTTCTCCCCCATGCATGATTGGAAGTGAGAATACATTATGGATGAAATAAAATGAAAGGCTTATGTGTCACACAAACAAATACCAAAAATTCGTTAATTTAATTGCATAAGATCTTATCAGATCTTCAAGTATCGTATTAAATCAAATGTTAATAAATTTGATTTTTGATATCAATACTTATTAGAAAGAACAGTCACATTTCCAATGTGAATTAGTGATTCATAATTACATATATTATTAAGAGTTTAAAATATGTGTGTGTAAGGTTTTTTACACTGTCAGCATATCATCCATCATTAATTTGTATTATTTTTGTTTGAGAGTCAATAGTGTAGAAAACACTTACACTGTCAGTGTATAGATATTAAATCCTATTATTAATCAGAAAGGAAACCGAGGTTTAGTCAAATATCCTTTGGTTGATCACATGGAGTGCAGGCTATGTGGGACAAGCTAGATGTGACTCAAACAGAGAAAAGCTTATTATAGTAAGAAAAGTTAGAGCTAGAATAAGACATTACTCATCACCAACTTATTAATATAACATGCCATTCTGATTAGTAACTCCAATTTATACTATTTATATCATTTACTTTATTAATTATCTCATATTAAAAAAGTAATTGTTAATGCTTAAAGACACAATTAAAAAATAGATATTAATATTTATTAATGAACAAGTAAATAAGAACAATTTTTTTTCCCTAAAAAGACAAATGAGAAAGTATACTGATAGCAAAACTCATCCTTTTCTCATTTTAAAAGTAGTAGTAGTAATAGTTTTGGGTTGTACTTGTGCTAAAAATAAGCGAGGGTATGTCACCTAAAGTACCACATTAGGTACAATGCAAATCTGCAATAGAAACAAATATTGAAGAGACGATTGAACTTAGTGTACATGCCTTCTCATATGCATTGAATACAAACACTCCATTAATCAATACTTCAATATCCCATGCAGAGTAAGATGATCCCATACTTTCCAAACAAGTATGTAATATTTTTTTTTGTTTCTCACGTGTATCCTCGCACTACAACTAATCATGTCCGAGCCGGGAACATCAATAGGTATATGGAGCTAACTCTCCCAAAATGTATTTTTCCATCCACAAGACTCAAACCCGAGACTTTATTTAAATGGAATCGAACATGTATCACGTGAACTAACAAATGTGTAATATACACACATTATAATAAATATAATGCATTATATAATAAATGTAATGCATATTAAATATACATTATATTATAATATTATTCACAATTTCATATAACATCCACTTTTTACAACTTGTTAATATTTGGAGTAATACTATATTATTTTTATCTTTAAAAGGTTAAAATATTCCATATATCTGTATTAAAATGTAATAAAAGATTAACACTAATTCAAATAATATGTAACTATTTCATTATTTATGTAGACCGTAAAGTTTAACTTCTGTGTATGAATATTATCATTAAAATAAAAAATAATATAAATGAATGATGAATAATTAATAAATATAAAATTTACGTTAACAGTATAAAAATTACAACTCATAGACATTTGTGCTATTCAGCAACACGAGAGGCATGTAAATTTCCGGATAGCTTATAGTTTTTTAAATCAGTTAGTAACTACTAGAGTCATTTGGTGAACAGAAAAGGAAAATAAAACATATAGTTTTTTAGAATGACCTTATAAAGTTTAAACACTTATTTTTTTTGTATTATTAAGGGTATCTCCAATAGATTAATCTCTTTCGAAGTTTATATATGTTTCTTTCAATAAGTGTCACTTATATGAATCGAACTCTTGATCTTTTTGAAGTATCATTCATAAAATTAAATAACATTCATTAATTTGTCTACCGCTTTTACAAATCAAACTACTTAAAAATTACACCATTTACCTCTTATTAAAAACATATTGTTAACTTTTAGTCATTTCTCAAATTTCAGGAAGTTTTAAAATTAATTTTACTGAATAACTCTAATTTAATAGGCTAGTTACATAACTTTAAGTTTCTATCAACTAAAAACTCTCAATTATATTCAAGTATAAGTTCATAGATATAAAATAACTTTGTTGTCATCAAACTCTTAATAATTTTGCTGCCATCAACTTATACACAATGTTTCTATAAATTTTTGAAGTTATATCTCTAATAATAATTAATGTGTTATTGAACGTTTTTTGTATGAGTCAAAGTTGTTCTTCTTGGAATGATGAAGAGAGGAAATAAAAGTATGAGAAATGTGGAATAATAGTGATGCATTAACGGAAAAGAATAAAAAAACATGCAGAAATTTTTTATAGTTATTATTAGGATGTTACAAAATAATAAAATTGGAATATATATATTATTTCATGGTGGCTACTAAATGGAATTGAATGAAATTATCCAATTTCAATTACATGAATGTTCTTTAGGTTATTTTGCATTCATATTATAGTAAAGACAAAATTAGAATATAGAAATTACACATGTTCAATTAATTAAATATTGCTTAGACATGTTTTGCTTTTATATAGTAATATAGATATTTGTATATATGTTTTTAAACATCACATATATTTATGTATAAAAAGAGAAAAAATATATTCATGTGTAAATTTTTTTATATATTATTACTACATCTTTCAACATTTATATTTAATTATTATTAATTTTTATGTTTATATGATATATTATATATATTCTTTAAATAGATATTACAATCGAGGGAAAAAATAACAAGGCGTGTGATTATGTCATGTTCATTGAGTATGGGACTCTGAACATGGAAGGCAGTCAACAAACATGAAGAGAAAGATTCTATAATTAATAAAATTTTCACAACATATTAAAATCTAATCCTATTCTAACATAAAAAAAATATAAATGCGATATATTGAATATGTTTCTAAATTTTTTTCTCTTAAGGAAAATATATATATATTGATTATTAAGAACTTTTATACCATTATTATATTATTGACATTTTATTTTTAATTATTATTGATTTTTTGAAGAAAATAATCTAAATTAATAATGGATGATACCATGAAATCTATAAATTTTTATATTATCTTGGAATACATATCCTCGAATTCTCTTATCACATGTCACACTTTTGATGTCTTATTTATATACCAAACTAATTAAAAAGTAACATTTAATTAAAATAAAAATAATAAAAACATAAAATATTTTTTTTATCTCATATAGATGAATGTAATTAATCTGTAAGACAGAAACTTTTTAAGACAGTGATCACAATCCAAATAGAGAAAGTGCGTGTAAACGAAGTAATCACAACTTATATAATTCTCAACTAGCCTACTTCATATCTAATTACACACTTTTTCTTTCTTCTCTTCTTTTCCCTTTGCCACCTCATCTCACCGGAAAATCCCCCTCCGATTCCGTTTCCCCACCGTCGTTTTTCTATTAACTATTACTATTAATATATTTAACATAATCAATAGAACACTCATTTAATGATTTAATACCAATTTCTAAATTCGAAATTATAGCTTCTCCTTCAGTTACACTATATATTAATTAATACATTTTAAAATTTTATTCCAAATTCACTTTCACACATTACTTCAAATCTTTTTCTGCTCAGACGTAACCGTTTTTTTTATCTCAGCCGTTTTCCGTTTCCATAAAAGCCCTCTCATTTCCATAGTCAGTGATCACCGATAATATTATACATGAAGTTTCTTCCGATCAGCACCGCTACTCCCGGCGTCGCCGCCGTCAAACTCAACGATTCCGGTAACAAAAAATAATATTCCACATGCATCCTTTCTGCTGCGTTTCCGCGGTTTCTGATCAGTCTTCACCAGTAAAAACCTCACCAACTCCTTTCCCTGACTTCACCGCCACCATGCCTCCTCCTCCTTCCGCCGCCACCGAAATTAGATCCGATTCGATCCCCCGCCACCATGCCTTCTCGGTCGAGTGCATGCGCTTGAGTCAGCGTGAACAGCAGAAACCGCAGCCGGTGGCGCTGATGGACGTGAAGATCAACGACCTCGTTGGTAACGGAATATCTGGAATTCTGTATAAATGGGTGAATTACGGTAAAGGATGGAGGCCTAGGTGGTTCATGCTCCAAGACGGTGTTCTCTCTTACTATAAGATTCACGGTCCTGATAAGATCATTGTCAATTCTGAAACTGAGAAAGGATCCAAAGTTATCGGAGAAGAATCCATGCGCAGAATCTCTCGTAACCGCAATTCCAATTCTTACCGACACCGTCGCAAGCCCTTTGGTGAAATACACCTCAAGGTTCTAATTCAATTTCAGTTTTCAGCTGTAATTTAATCTCGTGTATATTTTAATACTCCCATGTTAATTAATAAATGAATCTCATTTTTCTTATGTAATTTAATTATGTGCTAATTTTACTTAATTAGAAATATAAGGTTATGAGAAGAAAATCGTGTTATGCATTTTCATTGGAAGAGTGTGTTTGTGTTTTTTTATAGGTTTCGAGTATACGGGAGAGTAAATGCGATGATAAGCGATTCTCATTATTTACGGGAACGAAGAGGATGCATTTTAGGGCAGAGACACGAGAAGATAGAGTGGCATGGATGGAGGCATTGCATGCAGTGAAGGAAATGTTTCCTCGAATGTCAAACAGTGAGTTGATGGCTCCAGTGGACAATGTAACCGTTTCAACTCTGAAGCTGAGGCACCGGCTTCTAGAAGAAGGAGTGAGTGAGCCAGCAATTCAGGAGAGTGAGCAAATTATGAGGACTGAGTTTGCAGCCCTGCAAAATCAGCTTGTGCTTCTTAAGCAGAAGCACTCCATCTTAATTGATACTTTGCGGCAATTAGAGGTACATATGATGAGAAACCCTTAGATTGCATTGGTGAAAAGTAATAAAGAAAACCACAATTCCAAAAGCAGAGTAAAAACAGTGTACTATTATTTTGTGCAAATACTATTTTCATTTCCACAAAGCAAATCCATTTTGCTAATTTCGCAATATACTTCATTACTTTGGTAAATAAACAATCAGCCTAGATCTTAGACATGTGGACTTGTTCAGTGATATGTAAGACCTTCATATTCTGCATCCCCTGCCATGTGAAATGCTCTGTGAATTGAAGCAACACTTTGGACAATGGAACAACTATTAAAAAAGGGACCCAATGCATGAGGCTCCCATTTAGTGGGGTCTGCGGAGTGTATATGTGTACAACCTTATCCTCAGAGAACAAAACTATAAATTTTTTTTTTTCTAAAGTAAAAAAGAATTATGGATCTGTCTCATCTGATCTTGATCCCAATCCCATCAAAATCAAGCACTTTTAGGTGGGGGGAAAATCCTTGAATGATGAATCTGTTGAACCTGTAAACTCTTGATTCATGCCCACCTGACCTTCTCTGCTAAGGACTTCCTTCCTCCAACTTGTAAATTTTCATGATCACATGCAAAGGAGGACCCATATTCTCAATGCTTATAGAAACAATATTCTCATCATTCCTACAACACCTGTGATCTTTAGCCACTCATTGTTGCCTACTTCCAAAGCTTGAGATGGTGGTAGTTGTTGGTGGGGTTGTGCTCTTCAAGTTCTTGGAAGAGAACAGCTTTTTGAGCTGAGTACTTGGCAATAGTGGAGGTAGAGGAAGAGGTTAAGGTGCGGCTTTTAGAAGTGAGGCTGAGTCTGTGTGAGGTTGGGAGTCCTATTCCTGCTATCACTTTTCCAGTAATACATTAAGAAAAACATGATTTATTTGCTCAACTGAATGTTCTTTATATAAATTTTCATAAGCTGACATGAGACACTGTCATCAGAGACATGTTGGTTGTGTTCATTTTCTTGCTCTGAAATTGTTCTACCAGACGAAGGCCTTGCAGGCAATTAACTAAGGCTAAAACACTATACCTAATTTTGAGTGTTCTTAAATAATTAGTTTATAATTACATACTATGTTAAGGTTTTATCCTTTTTCCATTTCATATGTATCTTGCAAGTGTGCTTTCCGGAGTGAAAAATATAGTTGCTTTAATCACCGCAGACTTGGAACTATCTTGCCTTGTAGCTCAAGAGCTGGGTGGGTTCTACATAGGATGTCTATTTTTATCATCAATTCTCTAATTAGATCTAGTAAATCCTGCTTTGGTGATAAGGGAGTGACTGTTAATGTTAAAATCCACTGAATTGCCAAATGTTTTCATGGTTCCCCCTTGTTTAGCAAAGTGGTTTTATTTGTCCATGGAGACTTGGAGAGTTTATTGTTTGATCTCTTTCTTAGTGTTGCTTTATTTTTGTGTTTGAAACTTTTAATTATTGATTAAGAATGTTTTTTAATCTTCATGTGTATTAATCAACTTGTATATATATTATTGTAGACAGAAAAGGTTGATCTGGAGAATACAGTCGTTGATGAGAGCCAAAGACAGTGGAATGATCAAGGGGCCTCCTCTACATTAAGACAGGGAAGATTGAGTGGTAAGTTTTTGTATGATGGTATGTTTATTAGTCCTTAGTGCTTATAAGTCAGTATAGCCTCCCCGTTTGTTGACAATGGTTATGAACTGAAACATTTCTGCATCAGCAGCAAGGTCAATGTGTGTCATTTGTTTGGTGATGCATTTTCTACAAACTTGAAGTTGTTAGTTGCCATCATCTCTTCGCAACTCTTTCCATTTACTTTTTGTGTGTGTAAATGCTATATTCAAATACTTTGTAATACGTACTTACTCGTATATGCTAACCAATTGTTAAAGCTTACACCTAAGTTTGCCCTTTTACAATTCTTTATTTCATTCTCAAAAATTTTAATGCAGAAGGAACTGCAAGTGATTCTGAGGATGATAATGAGAGACATGATGCTGCAGAGGAGGAAACAGATGATGATGAGAATGGCTTTTTTGATACTCGTGATTTTCTATCATCTAGTTCCTTCAAAAGTAATGGGTCCGATTATATAGTGTCGTCTTCCTCTTCAGACAATGAAGGGATCCATGCATTTGAACCTGAGGAGGATGTACATCCTTCAGTTAGAACTGCTGTAACCAACTACCCTCATGTTAAGCGGCGAAAGAAATTGCCTGACCCTGTAGAAAAAGAGAAGGGTATCAGTCTTTGGTCAATGATTAAGGATAATATAGGGAAGGATCTAACAAAAGTTTGCCTTCCTGTTTATTTTAATGAGCCTCTCTCCTCCCTGCAAAAGTGTTGTGAAGAAATGGAGTATTCATATCTGCTCGACCAAGCATATGAATGGGGAAGACAGGTAGGTGTAGATTTGTCTGATAGGTTTTTAATGCTTTGCCATCATTTCTGTGCTAGCATCATATTTGGATGCCAATATAGGCAAAAATGAGTGCTTTAAAGAATAGTTTAATTTAAATGAGGAAAATGGCAGGCTTTGTTTAGATTTTCTTGTTGTCAGTACTATCGATGCAGTATTGGGTTCATTCTTCAAATTTTTAACTATTGGAGGTGCCATGCAGGGTAATAGCCTCATGAGGATTCTCTATGTTGCTGCTTTTGCTGTATCTGGCTATGCTTCAACTGAAGGAAGAATTTGCAAACCATTTAATCCATTATTAGGGGAAACATACGAGGCTAACTTCCCTGATAAAGGCCTTCGTTTTTTCTCCGAGAAGGTCTGATCGAACCTTATACATTAATCTTATTAATGTAACTGTTATTTCTTCAACTCAGTCAAACCACGGAAATGTTTTCTTCTTCCTTTAACATTTTTCTCCAATTTCACCCTCGATCATATGTTCTTTTCTTTGGAAAATATTCTTTTAGAGCTATTTGAATAATTTACTTCAAGGTTGTATGTATTAATATCAAATTTCCAGATATCTGATAATAATTTCAGGGAAGTTCCATAGAATCCTATGAACACAATATAATTTGGATTTTTATGTTAACAAAGCATATGAGTGTGATTTTCACTCTATGTTCCATGTTTGAAATTATTTGTATTTCTGCTTCCTCTCAGGTCAGTCATCACCCTATGATAGTTGCATGTCACTGTGAGGGTACAGGTTGGAAATTTTGGGGGGATAGCAACTTAAAGAGCAAATTTTGGGGCCGATCAATTCAGTTAGACCCTGTTGGTACTTTGACTTTGGAATTTGATGACGGGGAGGTTTTTGAATGGAGCAAGGTATATTTTAAGTGCTTCAACTGCTATGGTGTCCAAGTTTGGTTCTAAACTGAAATTGACTTGTTCTTTCAGGTTACTACATCAATATACAATCTCATATTGGGAAAGTTGTACTGTGATCACTATGGTACAATGCGTATACAAGGAAACCGAGATTACTCATGCAGACTGAAATTCAAGGAACAGTCTATAATCGACCGAAATCCTCACCAGGTGCTTAATATCTGTTGCATCAATTCCTTTTCCGTTTTCCAGATACAATAAAGCCATATAGCCTTTTCCCTTTCGCTATTATGTTAAATTGCCTTTGCTGTTAGCTTGGTAGCCTTACTGTATAGATTTCATTTGCACACTTTGCATCAATTCTCGGATTTCTATTTGAAAAAAATAATTTGCCTTTGCTACTAGATGGCCTTTTAGGTTGTACCATAGTTCTTGATTACATGAAATTTTGTTGTCTCTTCTTAATGTGGTTTACCTGCTATTTTAGGTTCATGGTGTTGTTCTAGATAGGAATGGAAAAATAGCATCAACATTGTTTGGAAAATGGGATGAAAGCATGCATTATGTTAATGGGGACTACAGTGGAAAGGGGAAAGGTCACGAATCATTGTCAGAAGCCCATTTACTCTGGAAGAGGAGCAAGCCTCCTAAGGATCCTACTAGATATAACTTCACTCGCTTTGCGATCACATTAAATGAACTTACCCCTGGATTGAAGGTTTGTTGTGTTAACTGATACTACCTTCTCTGTTGCCAATATGTGTGTATCATTTTTTAACAAAAGGAATTCCAGAAGACAAATACTTTCTTTGTTTTCTTCAATTTTGTGCCCATATATATAAATTTTTGTTATAGCTAGGGAACATTGTAAATATTCTCTAACCATGGTGAAATATAAATCATTTCAATGTAACTACAAAAGCCAATGGCATATCTTGTGTATGTTTGTTTTCCCTCTTTGGCTTGACACTGATTATCAATTCAATTTGTTGAATGTACAGGAAAATTTACCACCTACAGATTCGAGGTTAAGACCAGACCAAAGGTATTTGGAAAATGGGGAGTTTGAGATGGCAAACTCAGAAAAGTTACGATTAGAACAGCGGCAACGCCAGGTGCCTACTACATTTTATGTTTTCCATATCTTGCTTTTTGTTGATTTCACTTGGAGTCTGTACCTTAGTGCTTAAAGATATATAATAGGTTTTTTGGCGCTTCATTGTCTGCTAGAATTAATGAAATATGACTAAATCATCAAGTTTCCACTTCTTGTTGTAGTCAAGACCCAAAACTCAAGAAACATTCTAACGTTAATAGCCATAAGTATTTCTGTCTTTAGTAGTAGACATGCTCGTGACTAGGTTGACAGGGGAGATTGCTCCATTCCAGTCTTATAGCCAACCCTCATAATTCTACATTTTTATATATTTAGTAAATGAGAAATATTATGTGATACAGCTTATTACATGACTGGATAGGATTTTCAACTTTTCATATTTTCATGTTACTTTCTCCCAATCCTCAATTTTTATATGGAAACCTTTAATTTAAAAAAACTCTAGTTGACAGTTGATTCCACCAATTGGTCGCATTATTACTTCTGGTTGGAGTATTGAAAATCTACTTGATCATGCTTTACTGAAGTCACTAAACATACCACATAAATTGTCTGTCTTAAAGAGGTGCTCAATTTGTAGAGCTGTGGGACACTAAGGGTGAGCACCTGAGTTCAAACTCTGGTGGCTGCACTCTCCCCCTTTAAAATAAAAAATAATTGTCTATAAAAAACATAAATTGTATTGCGTGAGAGAACATAAGAGATCAAGAATGATCTCTACCCGTGTATAGTATTTACTCTAAGATTAATACTCCTTACAAGCAATAGATGGCTGGCCTTCAGGGATTAATTCATTGTGTTCATATTAGGCAAGTTTAGAAAAAAATCAGAAGATGCATTTATAAGGAGGGAGAAAATTGGGGTAATTGATACGCCAACACTAGCAGATTTCATGTCATATTTCTGGTTGGTAACTGATTACATATTTGTTTTGAATGGAATTCAGGCTCGGAAGATGCAAGAGAGGGGTTGGCAACCAAGATGGTTTTCTAAGGAGAAAGCGAGTGGGACATTCCGCCATATAGGAGGGTATTGGGAGGCAAGACAAGAAGGAAACTGGGACTCCTGTCCTGATATCTTCGGCCAAATTCCTTCAGATCATCTTTCTGATGAAGGTCAAATTACAGCTTAGTTCAATACTCCCCTCCTATTTTTTTACTGATGGGTGTCAAATGACTGCGGTTCGCTGTTGATTCTCCCACTTAGTTCATGATAGATAATCAGTTCAAAATATGATCGAGTAATAGTATAATTCGTTTTCGTTCATTCTAAGCTTATTAGCAGAATCATCACCATTTGCCATTTGGTACATAAAAATCCATTATTGTTATTATTACCATCCTTCACTGGTGGGGACTTAGTTTCTTGTTAAACCTTCAACTTGTCCAGATTTCCTGGACTGTGTAGGATAGTTTTGAATCAGATGACTTAGATGGCGACCTATGTTTCAAATACTCCCTGATGGTCTATGTTGTCAGTTTCTGTCCAAGAGAATTCAGAACAGCTCTGATTGTAAAACAGATGAAGGTTATATTATTCAAACAATAAATTCTAACAGCAATAAACCATTAGTTGTGTATCTAATTGAATTTTATGAGATTTAAATATTTGAATATGGTTTGGAGTTAGGGGTGGAAATGGTTCAGTTTTCAAATTGAATCAAACTAAACAATATGAAATCAAAATATATGGTTTGGTTTTTCAAATAGAAGTGCCTTCCTAAACAATTGCATTTAAGTTCACTCATAAACACAGATTTAGTTCCACATTCAAATAAAATTTTCAATTACATTTTAGTTTCAGTTCCACATAAATTCTAGTTTCAATAAACGGTTATTGGAACCAGTAATATAAAATATCTTTTAAATATCCTTTATCAAAACTGGTTAAATATATTAGGTGTCTTATAAATTCTAGTTTCATAGCTCCTAGGTATCTTATTAAATATATTTTATCAAAACTGAATTTTTAGCTCGAACATATAACTATTTTAAAAACATTCAAAATATATTTTTCTTTTTTTCCTTTTTGAGACATTTGATATGGTAATAACAACTAATAAGCATTCGTAGTGTAGGTGTGTCTTTACATTGTTTTTTTGGGCATAACAAATACATTAATTTCTTAGGATGCTGTCATTCTACTGCAAAAGTCTTTTGAGCCATTCTAGTCCCAAATATCTCTTGTGAGTAATAATTAATAGCTTTACGTGTTGCTTCAATTGGATGCTCCATGGCTCTCTCAATATGCTGTTTTATAAGACAAAGTTTAGGGGGAGGAAGAGACATGGGCTAGCCTACTTGAAGCCACTACTACTATAATTAATGCACACTAAACAAGGTTATTAGTCTATTTATTCAAACACGATTAACTAGTTAGAAGTAGGTATTTTTAATGTCCACACATATTATTATTATTTTGTAAAGGTTTCTTCTAGATTTTATTAAGATTGGATTTGTCCGTGATTTAGGGTCTTTCATATTCGATATAGAATTTTACACTTTAGTATATTCAACAATTTCCTCCTAAAGTAGGTATTATACACTTATGAGTTTGTTCTTAGCTGAACTATTAACTCCAATATCATTTGTACGACTTACTCGATTAGAGATGTTCCAACCATGAGGAAGTCCTATTATAATCCGGTCGTGAGAAGAGCAAAGAATTACAAGTATAGCATAAATTCTTCCCCTCATTCATTCTCCATATTAAATGTTGGACATTCTGAACATTACAACTTCGTACTAGGAAATTTACACTTGGTTAAAAGAAATATTTGGTTAAGTGCACGATACTCAATTTGATAACTATATCTCATCCATTGGGTTGCTAGAAGAGTTTTACTGAGAAGGCTAAGCGAATGGCAGCATTTATTTATATAAATGAACACAAAGTTATATGATTTACATATTTTTCAAAATGTGTGAGACACTTGAGTGAATTTGATAATAATTATAGATAATGCATTACATGGCTTACCCTCTACCCTTCTAATCCATAACTTATAAGACTGAAGGGCACATAGCTACTCCACGGTGTTGCATTCTGATTTTTAAAATTAATAGAGTTCAATATTGGAGGAAGATTGTGATATGTAATTAAAAAAAAAACGATCATTATTTTAAGCTATTTTTCAATAAAAATTGAAATATATTTTTTTTATTTCTTCTCATGTTCCAGTTTTGGACTCTTCAAATATTTGGAGGTTAGATATAAACTTGGGCCTTGGTCCTATGTAGATACCGGGCTTTAAATAGGATAGTACAAGACATATATAGAAACTAGAAAGTAAAGTTGGTCCATTTTTGGGTTTGACCTCAAAAGGTAAAGTCAGAGGAGTATTAAAGACGTAAAGAAAGGAAAAAGTTCACAAAACTCTGTTAAACTTTATGTGTTCTACTAGTACGCAATATAAATTATTTATTCTTTCTAATTATTCCTTAAACTTTAATTATTGATGAAATTGGTTATTAAATACATAAAATTTTAAATTACAAAAAAAATGATTTTATTATCCCGTATTTATAAAGGAATATATGTTTTCCTAACATAACCATTTCATTTCCCACTTCTTAACATTAAGATTAAAATGACCCCAAAGTCGTTTAGCCCTTCAATAAGGAAGTGAAAATATATAGTCCCAAAAGTTTATAATTTCTTACACTGCCATAAATTGTAAACTACAAATATAGATTCTCCATTTTAGCATAACACCTAAGTTTGGGTATTATTCATATTTCTCATGGGAAGTACACTATAGATACCGGATCGCTTCACCAATACATTATTTGCTCATAATAATTCTCGGTTGGTATTTGATACAACAAAGGACAAACACTATTGGAGATAGCCAAGATTTTAGAATCATATGATTGTGTTCATGTTGATATTACTTTTGATTTTGAATGTGATGAATTTTCCACACAAATTCATGAAAGTTGATTTTAAAGAAGAAAAAGGCTAACATGTGGCAATCAATATATATCTGATAGATGTACAAATTCTCAGATCTTGAAGCCATTTAAGATCAGACATTAGTACCTACTTGCATGATACACAATTACATGATGAAGAGATATGAAAGGTTACACTATATTACAATTTCATTGTTAGTAATTTAAAATTTTATGTATTTAAGAACCAATTTCACCCATAGTTAAAGTTTAAGGAGTAATTAAGAAGAAAAATAGTTTTTGATGTCTATTTGCAAAACACGTGAAGTTTAAAGGAGTTTTGTAAACTTTTCCCTAAAAGAAATGAGGTACAAAATATAAAAAATGATATATTCTCACAAAAGTCATCATAAAATTATAAAAAAATAATATGTATCACAAACAATATTTTCTTTATTAATGAATGGTTTATAAGTTTTAGGGTAGTGTACAAAATTTGTAGAATAGTTATATATATATATAATGTTATTACTCAATAAAAATACGAACACTAAAGAATTATGGCGATGACTATGGTTGGTTGGTTTTAAATTTGCCCAGTTTTCATAAAAAATCTAAAAATTCATTTTTAATACATTTTTAACTATCCACTAAAAGTAATTTCTTTATATATGATGCTTAGACGTGGAATATCTTTTAGCCATCGAAGATCATTAGTCAAAGTTTATTTTTGTTACTTTTTTTCCATAGATTCTGTCATTTATTCAAGATATTGAAAACATTTTGCAAATTGATGACACTTCGTTGATAGATATGGATTCATTTTATTATACTCATGCTATGAATATTTATCATTAATTTTCTATCAAATTGCGATGTACCATGTATACATATTTTAACTTCATAGCTGATCTAAGCATTGAATGAAAAACTTAAGATACATTCTCATGAATCACATGGATAAATAAATGAGTTCTTCTATATAAAAAACGATGTGTAAAAAAAAAATATCTAAGTTAAATAATAATATCCACTTATATAATACAACTTTTAATTCCAAAACCCACTTTTATTATATTCATAACTCTTCATAACTGATTTCTATATATGACATTGATACATATGTGTTATGAAAACAACAGAACTCACTCGTCACTAATAACATTATAATCTTTGACCTGACATGTTTTTTTAGAGAAATTTCCATTTCACCATTTCTGATTAATTTATTGATTGAAATTCATATATTTTGTATAATCAAACAAATGATATTGAGATCAGAAGAAATGAAAGAGAATAATAAAGAGAGTGAGAGTGAGAGTGAGAGTGTCCTTAATAAAGACACTAACCCAAATGGGGTTGTGATTACTGTGTATGTTGAATCAGTGAAAACAAGGTCAGAGGATCCTACAAAGAAAACAAAGCCTCATCCACATTTCAATATAACAAGAGATTCTGTAACACATGGTTATGATCGAAGGGCTCAACTTCTTGAATATTCTAGAAAGCTTAGAAATCAAGGGCCAGAAATTGTTCCATTGCCCACAAATCAATCACACACAAAAACTATAAACAAGGTATTTCTTTATCTCTTTGATTTCTTCAAATTTCTATAGCTTTAAATAAAATCAGCAATACAATTGTGATAATGGTATAGAACAATTTGTATAATTAACCTGAGTCATTAATTTTCTGAACAATTCCTTAGACATAAAAAATGATGTTCGGAATTTTAATGTGAGATGCTGATTTTTCTAGAGAAAAATTATAATTTTGAAAAATTAGCACAAGTAGCATCCAAAGAGAAATTAGAAAGGAATCGACCGAAAAATTCAATGAAAAAAATGTCCCCTAATTTCGGTATTACAATGATACTAGTTCATGTTTAATTTTATATTTGATTCAGATTTCAAATTTTCAAATCCTTCATTTATTTTTTATTCTATTTGCAGAGTAAAGTTAAGAGCATGTTGAAAGAAGTAACAATTCAGAGTAGGCAAATGATAGGATCAGGCAGGAAAAGGTGGAACCAAACTAATTATAAACTTTTTTAAAATATTGAATATTGATATTAGAAGATCTATCCTACATATTACATTAAGTGAGAGAATATAAATTTGATATATCAATTTTAACATTTATTCTTGATGTTAACTCTTCCACTTTCTAATCATTTTCAGCAAGGTTTGATTCTATATGATAAAGATTTTGGTGTAATGTTAAATAATAAGGTAGAGGATGAAATTCATTTGTATTTTTCTTTTCATATAGGTTTGGTTCTATATGATAAAGTGTATGGAGTTTTTGGTCAATTTTACACATATGTGACAAATAGATGGATATGGATGAATTTGATTTTGAATTATAGTATATAGATGAAAAGTCATCTACTAATCTATATAAATCAACTTAAATTATATTTTAAATTATTTAATATAACTATATGCAAACTTAATAAATGAATTTCAATTCATCCATTCATCTGTGACTCCATTTTCATTAATTTGGATGGATGTATATCCGATCCATTTGATTTTTTTTAATTGAAAGTGAAAACAAAAAATCATTATTTTACAAATTGCTATTTCTATAAACCATTTTTAAAATCATTTTGCACTTTTAAAAATCATTCTTTAATTCACTTTTTTCAGGAAAAAAACACTTTTAAATATTTTTTTAAAAGTGTTTTTATTTTCTTAAAAGAAACAACTTTTAAACAAATTGATTTTTGTACTTTTAAATTTTTAATTCTTTGCAATATTATAAAAACATGAGACATTTAAGGTTTTACGTGTAATATCTTTAACAAATATTTACATATGTTATATATTTAACAACATAATTTTAATATTAATCATATTCATATTTCCTATATAAAAAAATCAAAGTAATAATGAGAAGCACTACACCAAAGTGACAGTTGATATAGTAAATGAAATTGAAATACAAAAGAAATTTATTTGTGAATGTTTGTTTAGTGGATGGATTGGATATTCATCCAAATGAATATATACATAGATATTCATTAGATATAATGGATGAATTCAAATTCATCTATTATAAAAGTTATTCATTGGATTATATCCATTTAAATTCATTAACTCTAATTGATGAATTTCGTTTTCTTGAATTTGAATGATATATAAATTGTAAATAATATTATCACCTCTAATTTTACAAAACAAAAAAAAGAAAAATAGAAGTCTAGTTATAATTTTCATGCAAAATGATACGGTTATATTTGGAAGCTCTTTGAATATTATTGAAACCTAAAGAATGAAACCATGATGAAAATGATTAGAATTAGTAAAATAAGAAATTATGAAGAATAAGAAATTAGTAAATTATGAAGAATTGATTTAAATTAGTATATTGGTGAAGAATTAGTGAAACCATGATGAAATTCAATTATGAAGAATTGATTTAAATAAGTGAAACTCTTCAAATATTAGTAAAAACAAATAAAAACTATTATAAAATGAGAAGTTATGAAGAAAGTCAAGTAAATGATTGAAGAGTTTAAAATATATCTATTAGTGTGAAGTTTTTGTATTGTTAGCACGTCGTTCATATTGATTTGTATTGCTTTTACTTGAAAGTCATAGTATTTAACATATAAATTATGAATAATTTATTGGCACGGTAAAAAAACACTTATATTATTAATATATGTATTAAATCTATAATTGAATTGTAGTAGAATTTGAGAATGAAATAGTGGACTGTCTCTGCCCAATCACCTGATTTTTTTGTTATGTTTATCAGTATTCCTAAGACTTTCCATTTGGAGTTTAATTTATTTCTATTACTAGATTCCAATAATAAAATATGAATAAAAATTATATTATCAAATTTATAATTATTTTATTTAATAAAAATTATCACCATTAAATATTTATTTATGTTGCTAGTCACAATCTCCACTTATTAATGGAGTCTCTACTAACGAAGAAAATACATATTCTTCCATTTAGAGATGGCAGACGTAAGAGAGCGTGAGTAATGTTTTCTCATTCTTAAACCCACAATATTTGCATGTACCTGTATGGGTAGCAGATATTTGCGGGTACCCAAAGAGTTTTAGTTTTAATTATATATTTATATATTTTGTAATAATCAATGTGTAAAAATAAGTATTACATGTAATATGATAAATTTATGATCATAGTCAAATATGTGTAATTTATTATAAAATAATAAAAAAATATATAATATAATATTTAAATAATAAATAATTATAATATATATAAAAATTTAATTAAAAACTAAATTTAAAATATGCAGGTACTTCCAGGGCGAGTATCATAAAACTCTTCCCACCCATAAGCTGTAAATATGGGTATCCATTGTGAGTATTTTCATAGATACTCACATATCAGTTTTTTTATCATCTCTACTTCCATTCGATTAAAGTAACCTAAGGAATGAACGGGGAAATAAAATTGTTGCATACATAAACAATATATATGGCATATATACTAGATTGTTTGTGCCCAATCACTTTATTTATTTGTATATTTCCATTTCACTAAAGTATTAATGGAAAATTCAACACAATAATATTGAAAACTCTAACAGAGTATATGCAATGGATAACGATTTTCCAAATTTGTTAGAATCTATGAGGAGCAATAACAAATAATTGCAGTAAGTAAGAATACACAATTGACTTTTAACGTGGAAAAACCTTTCCAAAGTGAGAAGTAAAAACCATGGGTACAAGTCAGTCAATCAATCTTCATTATGATCAAAATAGAAATACAAGATTGTCACCAAAATACAGCACAAAATGTGCTCAATAATACAACATACAACAGAACAACAAACTTGAAAATGAGAACACAAAGTTGCAGAAAAAACAGCCACTATTAAAGCTCTTTTTCTACCACATCGGACGATTCTAATCGATCCAACCGTTTAGAATAAATTACCATAAGTTGTGTGTAACGCCCCGAAAAATACTTCTCAAAAACATTGCGGAAAAATGGGTAAATTTTTTTTCGAATAAAGAGATTGTACAAAATTGTTTCCTTTTCAAAACCTTCCTTTTTCCGGGACATCACTTTAAGTAACTCGAATGCGGAAAATCAACTTATCGTTATCAAATGATAACTTAACCTGATTCACAATTTCCTGAATAAAGTAATGCATATAATCAATTAAGTATTAATCAGATCCTACAGATTAGTTCAATAAAGGCGGAAACTACATCGCCACTACATATACAAA
>NW_017725382.1:0-210 GCF_001865875.1 Lupinus angustifolius
GGGGACTAGTCGCCCTAGGCGACAATTCGTCTTTAAATTCCAAATAAACTGGAGTTTTCCTTGCCCAGACGAAAGTATTATCGCCCAAGCGAGGTCTCTTCTCGCTCAAGTGAGACCTCATTAAAATTCTGGTTTTTTTTTTTTTTCGCCCAAGCGGCTTTTGCTCGCCCGGGCGAGAAATCTCTCGCCCAAGCGAGAAAATTCTCAATT
>NW_017725383.1:0-1113 GCF_001865875.1 Lupinus angustifolius
TGCTGAAAATACAAACAGAATAACACAATCCTAGACACACTCTAAGACTCAGGCTAAGAATTGTCTTCATCAACTTCCATTCTGCTCAGCTTAGAGGAAAGACAATGAAGTTCATATTGGATTTGCTGATTCTAAGTATCGAGAGCATCCATCCGGTTAGTGATGTAGCCTCGAAGAGAATGCAACTCGCCCACAATCATCTGGTTTGAAGGCATAACGGTAGATGAGGAAGATTGAGCATGAAACTTAGAAGGTTGTGGTGTGCGAGGGCTAGGTTCTGTTTGGTCAGCAGAGGCGGGTTCTTTATCGGTTGAATGCCTGTAGGTGCGACCACTTCTATCGCGAGGATCAGCAGAAAAACCCATTTTGTGGACAAGTTCCACATCAATCTTGCTTTCGCGAAGATTTAGAGGTACCTTAGTTTCACCATTTGTAGACACACCGAAATGTTGTAGAAAATTTGTTATGAGGATTGCATAAGGCAGAGGACTTTGAGTTCCTCGAACATTCCACATTTGCCTCATTATCATCTCAGACCAATTTATCTTGATGTTCATTTTTATGGCATACATCAATTGGAGTTCTATGTCACTTATTTGCGAATGGTTTGAAAATTTTGGTAAAATGACATAGCTGAGAAGATAATGCAACAAACGATCTTCGAGTTTGAGATGTCCAGCAGAAAGGATATCTCGGTTTTTAACGGTTTTCCCAAAGCTTTGCTGCTTACGCATTTCTATTTATTCCTTAGAAATTCTACACATAGAGTAGTAGAATTCCTTACGATCATAGTTATCCCAATCACATTGAAGTCTGAAACCAACAATGTTACCTTTATGAGGTATGTTACAGCACAATGAACTAAAAGTTTTTAAATCTACCGCAATCTCCTTTCCTTTTACATAGGAAGTGATCGAGAATGAGGATGAGGATAGAATGAGGACGAGGATGAGGAAGAGAATAGGATGAGGATTAGGATGAGGACGAGGATGAGGATGACGAAGAGGATGATGATAGGATTAAGATAGGATGAGGAAGAGCATGAAAATGAGGATAGGATGAGGATAGGATGTCGATTAGGATGAGGATGAGGATGAGGATGAGGATGAGGAT
>NW_017725384.1:0-622 GCF_001865875.1 Lupinus angustifolius
ACCTGCTTGGAGTAATCGGTTACTCATAATGAGTAATCGGTTACTCTAATTTAAAATTTTAAAATTGACAAACAGCAGGTTTGAGTAACCGGTTACTCAAAGTAGGTAATCGGTTACTAACTCTAGAAAAACCATTTTTATGCAATTATAGAGCTTTGAAAAAGATTTTAACCCAAAAATAGAAGCATATAAACATAAATGCACATAATTAAGTTCAAGTAGGCATGAGATAACATGGTGAAGCATACACATAATCATATAAAAGCATTTTAGGACAAGTAAGCTTCATCAAGAATGCCTAGTTCAAGTCTAATTTTATAAAAAGGTTCTTAATTCGGGCCACTAATCACGAAAATAATGGTGTAGAAATGTTTAGAATGAACAATGTGATATGAATGGACGCAAAAATCACCAAAATGTTTAAGAATTGAAGATTCTAGGTTGACCACGAGTAGAGAGTAGAGGGAAGAAGATGAGGTTCTGAAAAATGCAATTTTCCCTTTAATACCTGCTTGGAGTAATTGGTTACTCATAATGAGTAATCGGTTACTCTAATTTAAAATTTTAAAATTGACAAACAGCAGGTTTGAGTAACCGGTTACTCAAAGTGGGTAATCGGTTA
>NW_017725385.1:0-518 GCF_001865875.1 Lupinus angustifolius
GACAGAGAATTTGCTTTTATCGCCCGTCATATGTTTTGAGCAGCCACTATCCAGATACCATAAGTTGCAGGCGTCTCTCAAATCTTCCTGCAAAACAGATTACCTTTTATTAGGTATCCAATATTCCTTGGATCATAAGGGGTTAGTGCCTTTCTCAACCCATTTATATTTTCCTAGGGGTACACCATATTTTCTAATTTGACAAGTATTTGGTGTATGTCGAAGCATTTTACAATATGTACATATGGGTTGATGAGCATGTATCCTAGATTTTTCATGAGTATGGATACTTTCCTTTTGGAAGATTATTTTTCTTTTGACACTTGGTTTCTTAAAACCATGGCTATTAGAATAGTCTAGACCTCTACGATCTGATAAGTGTCTTTGATCATTTATGATCTTCTCTAAACTCTTTCCACTCTTGTTGAGTTTATTGAGTTCAAGACTCAATGTTGAAACTTTAGTCTCAAGGGTGATGCAATTTTGGCATGAGGATGATGAATGTTTATTTCTAAATG
>NW_017725386.1:0-38396 GCF_001865875.1 Lupinus angustifolius
ACTCAATGAAGTAACCTGTTACACACTATTTTTGAAAAATGTTTTAAGTCTTTTTTAAAAGTATCTCACATTTTCTAAAAAATAGTTTGAGCATTTATACTTGTATATACTTAAGAGTTTAGGATAGAAGTACTTACAAAGACTTAATCTAATGTCTTGAAGCTTTATCTTAATTTGTCTTCATAAGTCATCTTCCTTTTCTTCTTTTTGGTGATGTTGGTGTCTTCATCAAAACCGTGTCAAGGTCAGGAGCAAGATCTTCTTCACAGCAGAAGTGCTTACAACTCATCATCTATCTTCATATCTATCTTTGTCAATTGATTGATAAGACCATTGAATGAATTCAAGTGCTCTATCATGATCTGACCATCTTTGTAGTCGAGTTTCACCAGCCTTCTGACAAGAGATGCTTTATTTCTAGGAGTTTTCTTTTGAATCATAGATTCAAGTTTCGACCATAATTCATAAGCATTTGTGTATGTGGAACATGCTCAAATAAAATTCTATCAATATACTTCTGAATTATTGTAATAACTTTTCGATTCGAAACCTCCCAATCTCTATCATCCTTATCTTCTGACTTGCCTTTGCAAGAAATAGACTCAAGCATATCTTTACAATATAAATGATCCTCCATCATGGGCTTCCAATAGGAATAGTTGTCAGCTGTCAACTTGAACATATCTCCATCAAAAGAGATATTAGCGGCTCCTTCCATCTTGGACTACACAGACTAAGCTCCCCGAATGAACATGGGAGCTCTGATACCACTATTGGAAAATTCAGAACCAATTTCCCTCCCCTGTGTGATGCAAAATGGGCACTTGCGGAAGCGGCAAGTAGATAAAGAAAATAGAGAATAGTAGAAGAATAACACCAAAAAATTTAACGTAAAAAAACCTCATCAAAGTGAGAAGGAAATAACTACAAGACCTAGTCCAGAAAATATTTCCACTATAGAAAGTAAGATTACAATATTTGACTCTCTCTTACAAAGAGGATAACACTCAATCTCTCACCCAAAAAGGATGGAAATATAAACTCTCTAGTATCTCGCTAAGAATACAAATCTTATACTATGTAGATATAAACTCTCTCACTTTCTCTCTATGTTGTTTTTCTCACTTGCTTGTTGTATCTCTTCCCCACAAGTCCCCTATATATATATAGTAAAGGGGAGAAAGACTTCATCATGGACATAATGGATGATTAATTGATGTCATACTTTTCAAGACACTTTGAAAAGTGCTACTCAAAGTTTATAAGTTAGACTTCATAATCTATTGGAATAACCATCATTAAATTATTCAATAATTCATCTACCAAGATTTATTAGTCTTACTTCCACATCAATTAGGAAGAATTCCCAACAAAAAAAAGGAATTATGGTTAAGTTAGTCATTTATGACAATTTTTAGGACACTTTAACTATAGACATTATTTTCACTCAAATTCTTGAATAGGTTGACCATGTTGGCACACAAAGAAAAGACCTGGGTATTCACTGTGTATGAGTCACTGTCCACACCCAATCAAACCAACTCCGATTTCCGATTCTGCTTCAGTTTTTGACAAATACTAAGAACTTCATATTCATCGATTTCATTTGTTTCATTTGGAGTGAAGAACGTGTTTGTTTAGTTACCTCAGCTTCTGTAACTCCGTCATAATTCTCTCAGAATAAACCCTCTCTACATTCTCTCCACCTTGTTTTTCTCGTTTCAACCAGTTAGTATATATATTCGTGCTTATTTTTTTTCTGTATACTATTGTTTTCTCTTTTACACATTTGCCTTTTGGGTTTTCCATTTTCGTCGATTATCTCCTTCTGGGGTACGCTGATTCTATCTGGTTATTGTTCATTATTGTCAACTTAATAGTTTTTTTTTTAAAGGAGTTTTTTTTTTCATTATATGTATGCAAATGGTATCTGGGTTCTCTTGTTTCATTGTTTTACTTTTCCTTACAGATATGCGTTCTCTTTCTTTGAAATCATTTTTTTTGAATTATTAACATGTTTTTGTTGTTGATAATAGGTAGCTTTTCTTTTCCTTTCAGTTTTTTTGGTATTGTACATGCGTTTGCTGTCTTAGAAGGGAGTGTTTGATAGCACTTCTGCAAAACTGAGTTTTGATATTAGAAGGGAGTGTATAACAACTGCTTTATCTTATACTTTATTGTTAAAAATGGGTCTGATGCAATGAGTTTTGCTTGGATTATGTCATTTAAACTAACTTTTGTGTATAGTTACCAAATTGTCTATTTGTATGAGAAATGATTAATCTTCAAAGGATGCTAGTTTGAAACGAGTGAGAGTCCTTTCAAATGGAAAGAGAAGTGATATTTTTTTTTTAAATTTTAAGGGTAAAAATATAATCACACTTTAAATATAAAAAATGTTAATGTATATTGTTTTTTTTGGTTAAATGCACTATATTTGAAGAGAAGTCTCACTCGTTTGAAGCAGTTGGGATTGAGAAGTAAAACAATGAAAAAAGTGAAAGAACCATGTAACTGGGATTGGATGGAAGTACAACAATGAAAGAAGTGACAAAAACATGTCACTGGGTTTGATAACATATGTTGCCTCAAACATTAAGATATTATAGTTATTTATCCTATTATATTATCTTTAATTAACTCACACTTGATACTCAATATCTCTCCTCAAGTGTGAGTTACCCTTTTGGCGTATAGAGTACACTATAATAAGCCTCTTACTCGTATCGTCGCTAGTTTGTCTTGTCAAGAATGGAACATGTCGCCTAACCTCGACAGGAAGACTTTTAACACAAGGACTCTGCATGAATGTATTGACCATTTGCTGTTTCGATACTTGGTTGAACCATCAAACCATTGAGTTTGATACCACTTCTAGGATTGGGTAGTCCAACAATGAGAAATCATCATTCATGGACGAAAGTACTCTTCTATAAGCTAAGTGAAAGAAATATATAAATGAATTTGACACCACACACATCTTGACCAAAAACCTTACGGGATTGTGCCTATGAGTCTATACACATAGCTATGTCAATTGACTACTGGAAATATCAAACATGTAAAATTCAAAACTGGTTTCAAGTCTTCAAACTCAGTTTTGATGCTCCCAAACATGCATTCAAACTCTTGAAGGAACTTAATGAAACTCTTTAGGCAAATATATAATTACGTGCATTTCATGCCTTGAATCTTGAATATGAATTTGAAACATCAAGTATTACACCTTAATCAGTAGTTTGATTTCAATTTTCAGATAATGGTTGCTGAGGCATGTTACCAGACTATTGGGACTTTCCAGACCCATTCTTATCTAAATAACTTTAATCATCACCGAAAGCTTCAGAACAATTTATTAAAATTTATGACCAAGGATTTCATAAGTAGTAATGGGTTTTCAAGCAAAGGAAGTTACCACTCTGGCCAAAGGAAGTGTGCTATAATTCGATCTTTAGGTTCCGAAACATCAGTGGTTGATCCAGTATCAAGAAGCAACACTGGTGAAACTAACAAGAAATCAAGTAAGATAACCTCCTATGTTGATTTACATTTATTGTTGGATATACTTCATGTCAAACATGTTCACATCAATTGTATCTTGAAGTTGGACTATCCAAGTTTAGAGTTGTTGCAATATTCAAGAAGTTGAAGCTTACATGGTTTGATGTTTAAGTAAATGGTGCTCATTGTGTTTCAATTCAGGGGAAGCAGCTTTGATCCTTATTCGGCATGGCGAGTCTTTATGGAATGAAAATAACTTATTCACAGGTTGTGTTGATGTTCCACTAAGCAAGAAGGGCATTGATGAAGCAATTGAAGCTGGCAAAAGAATTAGCAGCATTCCTATTGATCTCATATTTACTTCAGCTTTGATCCGTGCACAAATGACAGCCATGCTTCCCATGACCCAGCACCGTAGTAAAAAGGTAATGTGAATTAATATTTTTAATCATCTAGCATTCATGTGTTAATCATGATTGACTCTTAAGTAAAAGTAATATACATGAATGGTACTAGTTTAAAAACTTAACATTGTCGGTGAAAATCCATTAAATTCTATTTTCAGTTGTTGTTGTATAGTATTCATAACCCTTTTCTAAACTATTAGTCTCTGACCTTCCTGCAGGTGCCTATAGTTATGCATAATGAGAGTGAACAAGCAAAGGCATGCAGTCAAGTTTTTAGTGAAGATACAAAGAAGCAGACAATTCCAGTCATAGCATCTTGGCGGCTAAATGAAAGAATGTAGTAATCTTTTGTTCTATTTTCAGATTTTGTAACATCTGCTTTATAATGTAGTACATGATGTTAACATATAATCAATATCATAATTGTTAACCTTTCAGGTATGGGGAACTACAGGGACTTGATAAGCAAGAAACAGCAGCCAGATATGGGAAAGAACAAGTATATGTGTGGCGCCGAAGTTTCGACATACCTCCTCCCAATGGTGAAAGTTTAGAAATGTGTGCTGAAAGAGCAGTTGCCTATTTCAGGGACCAAGTACTTAGAATTTTATTTTTCTTATGGAATTATGATTAGTAAAATGACACCCCCTTCATTTCCTCATTATGTTTGGTATCTAAGTTTTTCAGACAAATCTTTTGAATATATAAACTAGATGTTCCTCTTCAATCACTAACTCTTTTGATGAAACACGTGGTTTTATATATCTATCATTTGTAAGGTTGATTTTCTGATATAGATGAAGTGATCATAAAACATTGAAAGGGTCTATCTCATTGACATTATGGTGCAGATTGAACCTCAACTTTTATCAGGAAAGAATGTTATGATTGCTGCACATGGGAATTCATTGAGATCCATCATCATGTATCTTGATAAGTTGACCCCCCAAGAGGTGATTGGAGTATTCAGACTTACCATGGCTCTTTAAGTTCACACGCCGAAACTAAATAATCACGATCTTCCCCCGCCTTTTGACAGGTCATTACTGTAGAACTATCAACTGGGGTTCCCGCTTTACATTTTCAGGGAGGGAAGATTCATCAGGAGGGGAAGTCCTATAGGACCATCTGAAGCTGGAGTTTATGCCTATACTAGGGTATGTGGTTTATATCAGCTTTTATATATCATCCCTTTTAAGTTGCTTTTATTTTAGCACTACACAAGTTTTGATTTAAGGATGGTTACCAGTGAAATTAAAATAGCATGGCTTGTGAAATTATTTGTCTTTTCTTTATGCACTATTTTGCTGTCATTTTAATTTATATATGTTCTTATTGTTAGCTAATATAGCTTGCAAATTTCATTATTGATGTTTATAGTTCAGATAATAATACTAGCATATATTTTTAGTACCAGAAAAAACTGGCTGCCACTCCTCATACTTCTGACCACAATTTGATAATTGACAGTGAGGAACAAAAACTAAGTATGCATAAAAACTCCAGCTTGTGGGGTTCTGATTTATTGTTAGCGTCAATCATTTGATACTTAAAAGGTGAGTCTCGACGCAACAGTAAAGTTGTTTGTCTTGTGATTTGGAGGTCATGGGTTCACATTTTGGAAACAATATCTTCATGTGTGAGAGTAAGACTGCGTACATCTATCCTCCCCATGCCCCACTAGGTCGGAGCCTTGTGCATTGGACTCCCATTTTATTCATTCTTCAAATCCTCCATTTCAACTAACTTTTCTAGGCACTAACAACTTCATTACTTGGTCACAGCCTTTGGCTCTTTACAGGCAGAAGCTGGATGAGATGTTCCAATAGTATGTTTTTAAGGTAAACTCTAATACCCTGTTTTTATTTTCTTGTGCTTCTCTTTTATTATACTAAGTTTTATCATCTTTGCATGTTTAAGGAGTACATTCACCATTTTAGCAACAGGACAGTTGAATAAAAAAATAAAGGAGGGATATGTTCTCAGTGGTTTAGATATTTAGTCCTGTCTATCCCATTCTTAGGTATATTTATCTCATTGGTGAGTGGTTAATGGTTTCCATGTGGCTGTTGTAGATTTACCTAATAGATGTACTTTCAGTTGTAATGTAAAATTTTACTGGATATTTTAGTACTTACACATCTCATGTTCTCCCTTCTATCATATACTATATATGCGGATTAAAAGTTATGATCAATCCCAGAGTTGCAGTACTATAAGTGTATAAAAGTTCTTAAAAGTTAAGAATAACTCAAATAGAACTTTTTTTATGTCCATTCTAACCCAACATTTGGCAATGTTAATATTATTTCCAACCAACAAAACAAGTGAAGAAAATAGAACTGAATAATTCATGGTCTGTAAGGCGTTTAAGGATCATTTATCATAATAAATCCAACATAAAGTTGACACTATATTAAGGTTCCTTGAATCTGAAGTTTCAAAAGTAAAATATCATAGCATCTTACTTATTATAGATGACTCAGCCCTCCTTAGTTAACCAAGTGATTCTGATCAGGGTTAGTAACAAGGGAAGAGTCTAGTTTTTCCTTGTTAGAAGCATCAGAATCTGCATTTAACTTGATTGAATGCGAAGAAGGAAGGTTTTGTTGCGGGACAGATGATAGAGTATTTGGCAGTGTCCAGAAAGAGGGTTTCTTCTTGTCTTCCTCTTTCATTCTCTCAGCATATTTGTTTATATCAAATGATGTGTCATATTCTCCACCAAATGCAGACTCAAGATTATCCATATCAAACAAATCTTCCAGCATCATCTCAGTGTTGCGATCACCGGAGAAACCAAACTTGACTTTGTTGCGAGTCTTAGTCTCCAATAAGGGCTTTACCATCTGCAGAAATTAACTCAGACATCACAAAATGGTACTAGATTCATGAACAGAATTATTAGCTACTAAATCAAAACCAAGGTCAACTTTGCATATACTAGCAAAACTAATCTACTACAGGCCAAAAGCTAAACAAAATGAAACAATTTGGAAAAATATTGACTTGCACAGACTTCATTTTTAAGCTTCATTAAGTCAATGCAGATAAATCATTTATGGCCTATCCGAATTGACATGTTTATATAAACAGCATCCAGAAGATACTTGAGGCATGAAGATGAAGTGATTTAATGAAAATTCGGTTTATTTAGTTACCGTGAAGAATGATTGAAAGATCTTAGGTGCATTATACAGTACAGCCAAACCCAGACGCCCTGGATAATGTTCTTGCAACACATGAGAAGTTTCGCGTGTCAACTTGAGTGATATATTCGACAAACTGAAACCCTGGAAGTCAATCAGCCAGACAATCTCTTCCTGGTGTGGTGGAAGGTTTAAAATGGCATTCTCCATGCAGTACACAAGATACTTAATCTGTCCTTCTGTTGTCTTTGTGTTCAACTGTCCAAATAAGAAATTAAAAAGAGATCATAAATGAAAATATGAAATAGAAACACGGATAACATTCTTATAAATACTGATAACATCTTATGCATTGTAATCTATTATTCATTTGAGATCGATTTCGAAGCAGGAAGCAAAACAGACAGGGCTGCTTGTAAACTTCAAGAGTGATTTCTACAAGTGAAGATGATATGAATGAAATAGAATTGTTAGATGGAGGTTAGAAGTGTTTTTAGAATAAACCTGGTTTCTAGGTCTAATTACAAGAACTGTTCTCCCATGTTTGTCATTATAATTTGATCTATACATTTTCCCTGTAGCTGCTTCATCAGCAATATCTTCCTGCATTAGGAAAAACTAGATGTCAAAGAACTTATGTCAGAAAATGATAATACCACTATTACAATGTATGAGAGTTGAACTTTGAAGTCTAGAGCATGTTCAGATAACTCATTCCAACTCGATCAGTCTTGAGAACAATAAAAATGACAGTCCATTGTACGAGGCCCCCATATAGTGGGGCCTAGGGAGGGATGATTTGAACCCATGATATCTTTTTTGTTATTAAGCAGCAACTTTACCTTTGCGCCGCGGCTCACCTTCAACAATATGTTAACAAAATCAGTTACTGCTGGTTCATGTAGATTATTACTGATCAGATGTATAGCCAAAACTAGACAAGTTGATATGAAGGACTGATCAGTGAGCACTTTTGTTTAAGTTTTTTTACTCATGCAGCCTCAGCTTCTCTTAACCTTAACTTAATTGTGCAAAAAGATCTTCAAGCAGATGCATGAATAGTAAACAGGACACATCCCAGCTAAGCATTATGGGAAAAGAATCATCTTAGTACTGCAGAGACAAGTTATTGAGTGTTACATCATATTATTTTTTTCTTCTGTCTGTTTTCTACGTACTTCCCTTTCCAGAGTACCGGAGAGGATCCTGATCCTACATTATATCTAAAAAATCATAAAAATAAGTGAAGGCAAACCGTAACTAACCCAGCAAATCTCTTCAGGTTTGTATTCTTCTCTCCATTTCAGGCTCAGTTTCAACATTTGAGTTGCCTTCTTGACATTCCAATTTCTTGAGCTTAAATACCTTGAGATGGATGCATCAGAACAATAAACAGATTCCTTATCTGACAGTGGCCCTATCAACCTTCTAACCTCATTGATCTAGAACCAAGTAAATTAAATTATTATTAATTTCATCCTTTACTAAGGGGTATGATATTTTTGGTATAATATCTTTGTCATTATATAAAAATGTGAAATATAGTGGACACACCTTTGCTTGCTGTTCTTGTGATATTAACATTTGTTCATGGTCTTTAGAGGTAGTTTTGTTTAGATTCATATTCATGGTGTTCAATGTAGAGACTAGAAAATCTAAAAATTAAGAATGAACATTGCAGAGTCAGTACCAATGTTATAGCAGTAATAGTTATTCATTCTCATTGTAATTAGTTTGAGCAAAACAACAAGGAAGATTGAAATAGAAGCTACATCTAATTCCAACAACTCTTGGAAGCAATATATTTATTCTTAAGGTTGAGTATATCTACGGTATTTACATTTTTTACCTCATTATTAGAGGGTGCCAAAGTGAAATAATGGTACTTTGGTTTGTTCATAGAAATGTGATGTTTATTTATACAGTGTTTTATTTAATGTACGAGAAAAATATATATGTATCTATAGTATAAGAATTTTTTATATTGTTACTATATCATCTACAATTTATATTAAATCATTAATACAAATGAATGATTGCGTATAAATTTATATTAATAATATATAAATATTACACTTTTAATTTATCTTTTTTTTTTTTTTTTTGAGAAGGAAATTAGATGTTGATATGGAAGTTAAGTAATACAACATCTTTTTCCAAATAAGGAAATTGAAATATCTAAACAAATAATATGAACTAAAGCCTAGAAAGCATGAGCGTGACACAAGAAAAGATAACAATGAAGACATGCTTCAGTGAAGTAGATCTTGTCGCAGTGGTAGGGTAGTAGTAGGAAATGATCAAAGTCCACATATAACACGTACAAAGATGAAAATTAGTTGCAAGTCATTAATTCAATAAGCCAATAACAATATGAGTTGTACATCAAATTGTAAGAAGTTGTTTAAACGTGATTTTATTTATAATTGATAATTTTTATTTATAAATATATAACTATATAAAAATGCAAATTTTATATAATTAATAATTATATATAATTATATTGAATTACCTTTTTTCTATCATTTTTTGGATTTGAGTAAAATAAAACATTAAAATATTGTTCGTTTTATTTAATTTTAAGTGAATTGTCCGATTAACTTCCTGAGTTATTCCAATGTAATCGGATTTAGCATGATCAGATCAGAATTTTCTCGGTTCAAAGTGGTACAACCTCTCATATAATTAAGACAATAAAAATAGTCGTTTTTAAATTCGATCAATAATCGGACCAATCGACCATCCGGTTCCGGTTCTCAGAAGGATATCAAATTAAATATATCCAATATTCAATTACTTTTAAATTCTGATTTTTTTTCTTCAAAATTTTCACACTTGCTTTATTTCTAACACCAAGGTAATAATCCCACAACACAATAAAGTGGTATGTTAACAATCTTCACAACCAAGAAAATGAAATATTAGATCATATATATTACTATTGAAATGAAGTCATGTTATCTAAACATAATGTTGAAAGTTTCTTTCTAACATTAATTTCTATACGTTGAAACATAGAGAGTGAGTATCAGCACTTAAAAAGACCCCTTTAAAGTAATTGCCACTAAAACTTAAGTAATCACATAAACAAATGAAGAGAAAGTGTGATGATGATGGACATAAACACTTGATCGTCTAACCTGAACTTTTAAGATCAATATGATTCTTGGAAGGTGGATTGGAAAACCGAGACACGAGGATACAGTCAAGTTTCTCGGATGCTTGGACAATTGGTCCGAGTTTTGTTATTTGTATGCACTCTATCACTCACTCACAGTCACACCCATCACTCATCTTAATGTGATAACTAATTTATGTGGTGAGCACGTGGTAGCAATCAATAATAAATACTCTACTATTCATTCTTTTGGGTAAAGAACTAATCCATTTTAGAATGCATGTTTGTCCTTCCCAATAAGTGTCACTCACAAGAATCAAACTCTTGACATTTTGATCATCCTAAGAATCTAATGAAACCTTACACCACTAGATTGTTGATAAATAATCTATTATTTCTTATAACGAAATGTGAGCACTCATTTTTTGTGAGAATTGTAAAAAACCTAAAACTTTCTTATTTTTCAACAAAAAAGAGAAATAAAAATTAAGTTTCTAGAAACTAGTTCCTTGGATTTTCTTTAAAATAATAAAATGATAAATAAGTTTATAGTTTCTAAAAATATAATAAAATAATAAATAGTAATAAATGATAAATAACTAATAAATTAATGGAGTATTGTTACATCTTTTTTATTTTTAGAATTAATTAAAAAATAATAAATAATTTTGGACCAAAATCTAATTTTTGTTAATATTATATGTTTATCTTGTCATACACAACTAAAGAAATTTTGTTAAATAATTAATTAAATAATCAAATATCTTTAGGGTATAAAATAAGTCATGTAATTTAGTGAGGGTACTGCTTATAACTCCATAATTGACTCTGAATCAAGCCTAGAGTGATTGTGCTAAAATATTTTTCTACATTATTTTACCATAAAAATGTAGTATTGACTCTAGAAAGTTGTGTGGCCTTAAATCGGGGTGCGATGAATAGCGATTCTGTTTGAACATTTTTAAGAGGATCAGGACCATAATCATTAATTGCTTGGATAATTATATATTTTAATTGTTTAGTTTCTTTTTTTTACAAAAAACTTTAATATTAAATATGTGTAAATAATTTTCTATTTTTATTGTTATAACTTTTGACAATGGTTTCATTTAAATTCATATGCTTTTCGACAAAATACAATACACTTGCATTTTGCACAACACATACCCTATACTCTAGAGATTAGATTAGAAGGGACATTCACTTTGTCAATGTGAACTTTAGGTCTTACTTGTATTAGCACGATGTATCACTCAGATTGTTACCAAGTATCATGAGTTTTGTTAGTGTGGACTACATGCCTCACTTGTTATTTTTATGATATTTGTGTTTCCTTTCTTTATGATTAGATGCAATATGAGCACCTTACATGGAGTCTATAATTGTTGCTTGCGTAGCTCGCAACAATTCTGAATGACATGAAATAATCGTTATTGGCTAAGTAACGACTAGGTCGCTCTCTTTAAGACGTTTTGTGGTACTGCTAAAATTATGCAAGCAGACTATCAACCATGTCGTCCCCAGAATAAAACAACATATTTCTCTATAATACGATTTCTTATTGCACTGTAAGAATCACTCTCGAATACACAATATGGCTACCAGTGTAATTCTTGAATTCCCACAGTATGGTTAGTCTTACCAATTCTTTTCTCACAATACTGAATACCAGTGTTAGTTCTAGAAATTTCCACTTTGGACGTTCGTGCCAATTCTCAAGTGCCACGGAAAGAAATGGAGAGAAAGTTTCTAGAAATGCATTGACGGAATTAAATGGGGGAGAAAGAAGAAAGTTAAGGAAGATTGTTCGACTAGTGTGAGTTAAAATGAGGAGAGGATGCCTCTATTTATAGACTGAGGCCTCCAACAGCTCTCTCATTCGACGATCACAGTGGGTGGTAAATCCCATGATCCGACGGTGGAAAATTTTACCATCCAACAACTATCTCATTATGGTCGAAATCCGAGATCTTCTCCTCCCACTCTTGACTCTCCAACGACTCTTTCATAATGTGTGTGTTGATTTGGTCAACACATGGTCCAAGCCCAAAAACCCCCCAAATAAAATAAAAATTTATTTAAAAAGAATGTTGGGCCTAAGCCCAAGCTCGAACACGAAACAAGTCGAGTCGGTCGGACGACGACGGAGGAGGATGTGGAGGTGGTGGTACGCGCATGCATGTGTTAAGGGATTTTGTTTGTGTAAGTCATCACCCACTCGCAAAACTCATTGTACCTCTTGGGGCACACCCCAATGTTGCAACTTAAGGCTCATAAAGCCTTTCAAGTTCCCTCTTCCAAGCAATATGGGACTTGGTGAGTTGTTTTCATTTCACATCCCCAAGAATCCCCATTAATGACTACTTTAATGTACATTAAAACTCATCATTTTTCAAACAAATTTCAACAATCCCCCACTTGAAATTAAAAAATGATTTCCAGGAATTTCTATGATCTCAATAAGATTGTGCATAAATAAAGGTGTCACACGACTTGAACATTTTCATAGTGAATAAGATCCAGATTTTACTAGACTGACTTGTAGTCTTGAACTCTATCTCCAACATCAAACCACAAACAACATTTTCAAAGGTGTATTCTGTAAAGTCTGTGCGTTAAAGGTCATGCACGTCTATCCCAGTATAGTGAACGCTCTAGAACTTTATGCCCAAAATTTCATAAGAAGTGGCTCCCACTTCCACATTCACATAGGTGAGTCTATTAAGAATACTCATATAGCCTAGGTACTCCACTTCAATTGGAGTGTAGATCTTATTAAGAGTTTAACTCATCCTTATACGCTGCATGAATCACGCTTCTCATATTTTTATAGCATGTTCATTCTCATATCACTTCACAACTTGTTATTACCCATTGAACATATTTCTTGGGATCTCCAGTCAGTTAGGTAGGTTTACCATCAGGAGTGATCCTCGTTCTAAGGGCAATAATCCAATACTCTTAGAAGTATTATGGACTTTCTCTCTAGCTAGTCCTTTCGTCAAATGATCTTCTAAGTTATTCTCAATGCATGCATTATCCACTCTAACAACTCCTATAGAAAGTAACTCTCTAATGGTGTTGTGCTTACGATGAATTTGTCATTTCTTACTGTTATAAAAGTGGTTCTCAATTTTTGTAATAGTCGTGGTACTATCATAATGGATCAACACAGTTGGGATCAGTTTTTCCCATATGAGAATCTCTGCAAGCAAGCTTCTGAGCCAACTTGCTTCTTTACTAGCTGTTGCTAGTGCTATCATTTCAGCTTCCATGTAGATTGAGTCAAAATAGTTTGTTTCTTTGACTTCCAAGAAACATCCCCACCAGTTATGCTAAATATATAGTCATTGGTTGCTTTGGAATCATCTGAAAGAGTGTTCCAATCAACATCATTGAACCCTTCTAGGGTAGCTGGAAATCTTTGATAATGTAATCCAAGGTTTATCGTTTTCTTAAAGTATCTCATTACCCTTTCTATAGAATGTCAATGCTCCATACTAGGTCTACTGGTAAATCTGCATAATAATACCACAACATAGGCAATGTCGGGTCTAGTGCAATCAGTGGCATACTGAAGGCTACCAATGATGCTAGCATACTCAATTTGTCTTACACCTTCACCAATTTGCCTAAAAAGTTTTACACTTGGATCACATGGTGTGCTAACAGGTTTACGGTTAAAATATTTACATTTATTTAAGATCTTTTCAATATAGTGAGATTGATCCAAAGAAATTTTTTCTTTTGACCTAGTAATTTTTATACCAAGGATTAAACTTGGCTATCTAAGGTCTTTCATATCAAAGTTGTTACACAATAATGATTTCGCATTATTCACAACATGAATGTTAGAACCAAATATGAGTAAGTCGTCTACATAGAGACATATGATAGTGCAAATGTCATTTTCTAATTTGTAATAAACGCATTTGTTACTTTTATTCACCTTAAACTCATTCGAGACTATTAAGTTGATAAACTTTTCATGTCACTGTTTAGGTGTTTGCTTAAGACCATATATCGACTTATCTAACTTGAAAACCTTATTTTCTTGTCCATGTATTACAAAACCTTCAGGTTCTTTCAAATCACTATTTAAAAAAGAAGTCTTAACATTCATTTGATGTACTACTAAATTATGTATCACAGTGAGTGATATTAGTACTCTAATGGATGTTATTCTAGTAACAGGAGAAAATGTGTCGAAGAAATCTAAATTCTCCCTTTGACTGAAACTCTTAGCTACAAGGTGATCCTTGTATTTATCCATTGTGCCATCAGGTTTCAATTTCTTTTTTAATACCTACTTAAAACCAATATGTTTGCAACCAGGAGGCTAGTCGGCTAAATGTCAGGTCTTGTTAGACTCTAGAGAATCCATCTCACTATGGCTTCTTGTGAAGAAGATCTCTGCTCCTGACCTTGACACGGTTTTGATGAAAACACCAACATCACCAAAAAGAAGAAAAAGAAGAATACTTATGAAGATTCAAGCTTTAAGATATTTAAGACTTTTAGTTTAAGTCTAAATAGGTATTTCTATCCTATACTCTTGAATATATAATAGTAGTATTGCTCAAAAAAATTTTAAAGAAAATTGAAACACTTCAAGTTTAAATAAAACAAATTTCAAAATATTGTGTAACAAGTTACTGAAATCTGAGTAACAAGTTACATGAGTGAAAAATCAGTTATCCAACAAAAACTGAACAAAGTAATCCATTACTGAACTTTGGGTAACAGATTACTCAAGTTTCAACGTTCTTGAGTAACCGATTACTCTAATATGAGTAACCGATTACTCTAAGTGAATTTTAAATTCACTATTGGACAGAACATTTGGGTAACCGATTACTCAATACTGTAACCGATTACTGAGAGCTGTTAGATCAAATTTTCAATTTCAAAGTGAATGAGTTTCAACCCAAAAGACATGGTTTCATTCCAATCAATTCATATCCTTTCAAAAAGGCATTTTGGTTGGTTGGAAAGCCTATATAAAGGCATTGAAACTCATAATCATAACACACAACTTTCATACAACTCTCACACGATTCTGAAAAATTCTCTCACTATTTTTCTGCACTTTTGCACTCAGTTCTTAAACTTTCAAAAGAGAATTTTTCTAAGTTACTTGAAGTAATTGTTTCAAAGTTTTACAAACCTATTGAGCAATATTACTTAGTATACAAGAGAGTTATTGGATTCTAAGTAATATTACATTTCATACTTGTAAAGGCAATCCAAACCACTGTTGTAATTCTTTATTAATTTTAAATACTTTCTTTCACGGAGTGTAATAAGAAAGGGGATAGAGTTACTTGGAAATGTGTTTTTCAGGGTGATAAATATTAGTGAGTGTGTAGGATGCATAGAAAGTCTCGGGTGAGATATTGTAATTATAACTCATAATATTTAGTGGAAAATCTCTTGTGTTGCAAGAGTACTAGACATAGGCTTCGATGGACAAGAAGGTGGACCAGTATAAAATTATGGTGTACTCTCTTCTCTCTTTATTTCTTCAATTATTTACTTGTTATTTTCTGCAAACTATTTCCGCTGCTCTTAACTATTGATATTGCAGAAAAAGTGGCCATAATTTTTAAGTCAACTATTTCTGGTGCAATCTCATTCTTACACTTCTTGCCACAAATCAACATCCAAAGAAGTCAAAGCTTCTTGGAGTTTTGATGGATCGTCTTCCAATGTATAGACCATATAATCAAGTTCATACTCTCTAGTAGTTATTTCTCTCTTACTTCTTCTAGGTTCTATTTCTAACACATCGTTATTATCATTATTGTTAATCACATGTATGTGACTAGTTGATGTGCCCCCGTTATTCCTCAATTTAAAAGGGGATTTCATTTCATTGAAGTCAACATCTTTAAACTCAATGGTCACTTTTGTGTTAAGGTCATAAAACCTATATGCCTTGTTCTTTACAATATACCTAATGAATACAAATTCATAGGCTCTACTTGCGAGTTTAACTCTCTTGAGGTCTGTCCGGACATAAGTCAAATAACTCCAAGTTCTCAAATAAGACAAGTTTGATTGTCTATTCTTAAAATTTTCATATGGAGAAATTTTGGTTTAAGCCTTGGGGACTCTATTTAGCACATAGCATACAATTAATAAAATTTCACCCCACCAAGAAGGTGATGCACCAGAACTTAACATGATAGCTACAACTAATTCAGTTAAAGTTCTATTCTTTCTTTCAGCTTTACCATTCATTTCAGGTGAATATGGTGTAGTTGTTTCATGAATAATGTCATTTAATTTATAAAAATTAAACATGTTAGAGTCATACTTAGTGTCTCCATCGCTTCTCAGTTTTTTTATTTTCTTGTTGAGTTGATTTTCAATTTCAGTTACATATAACTTAAACATGTCAAACATTTCACTTTTATTTTTCATAAGATATACAAAAGTAAAGTCAGATAAGTCATCAATAAAAGTGATAAAATATTGTTTACCATTTCTAGTTAATGTTCCATCTAATTCACATATATCTGTGTGTATTAAATCTAATGGCTCATATTTTCGCATTACTGATTTATGAGGGTTTTTTGAAATTTTCGTTTGACTGCATGCTTCATAAGTTTCAAAATCATTTTAAGATAACTTTGGAATTTAACATAAGCTACTCAAATTTGAAATTGCACATTTATTAATATGACAAAGTCTAGAATGTCAAATATTAAAATCACATAACATTTAAACTGAATTAGAAATTTTATTCAAAGTAATATCACCATTTAATTTAAACATGTCATCAGTGGCGTACCATTTCCCAAGAAATACCTCATTCCTAGTAAGAGTGTACAAATTTGCTCATATGGTTTGGGTAAAACCGGCCTTATTAAGAAGAAAACCTGAAACCAGATTCTTCCATATCTATGGAGTGTGCATCACATCTTTGAGAATCACAGTCTTCCCAGATGTAAACTTCAGCTCCACATCACCAATTCCAACAACAACAGTAGTGTGGCCTAAAATTAGGGTGCAACGACTAGTGACTCTATTTGGACATTTTTAAGAGGGTTAGGACCATAATCACTAATCGCATGGATAATTATATATTTTAATTGTTTAGTTTCTTTTTTTTTACAAAAAAAACTTGAATATTAAATATGTGTAAATAATTTTCTATTTTTATTGCTACAGCTTTTGACAATGATTTCATTTAAATTCATATGATTTTCGACAAAATACAATACACTTGCATTTTGCACAACACATACCCTATACTTCGGACATTAGATTAGAAGGGACATTCAATTTGTCAATATGCACTTGGGGTCTCATTTGTATTAGCACGATGTACCACTCAGATTGTCATCAAGTATTATGAATTTTGTTAGTATGGACTACAGGCCCCACTTATTATTTCTATGATATTTGGGTTTCTTTTCTTTATGATTAGATGCAACCTTAGCACCTTACATGGAGTCTATAACTGTTGTTTGCATAGCTTGCAATAATTCTAAATGATACGAAATAATCTTTATTGGTTGAGTCACGACTAGATTGCTCTCTTTAAGATGTTTTATGGTACTGCTAAAATTTTGCAAGCACACTATCAATCACGTTGTCCCCAGGATAAAATAGTTCAGTTCTCTGTTATACGAATTTTTACTACACTGTAAGAATCGCTCTCGAATACACCCACATTATGGCTACCAGTGTCAATTCTTGAATTCTCACAGTATCGCTACTCGTGCAAATTCTTTTCCCACAATAGTGATTACCAATATCAGTTCTCGAAATTCTCTGATAAGCAATATATTACACACTATTCATAACCTTAATCTAGCATGATTGATGATTATTAGTGCCTAATTGACTTTGTTTCACATGATTTAGTGTTTTAGACTTTATTGGACTAGTATTAATAAAATGAGTTAATTTGGAATTATTTGGCCTGAGTAAATCTATTATCATTTTCAGAACATGTTTAGCACCAATGGCATTTTGGACATTATGGAAGTGGATGATATATGTTGAAGAGAATATTGTATTTTTATTTTAGGAGTTTTTATTTGTAAATTCGGTTTTAGTTTTGGGCCCATGTTTGAAGTCCATTTTCGTTTTATATGTTTTGGAGGGGTTAAGTTCAGATTCCTCACTCTAAACACATACACTTTACTTTTCCTTCACTTTGAAACACTTGAGATTTTGTTTTCCCTTTTTTTGGCTTTGTTAGGGTTTGCTAAACATGTGGGTTTTCATTCATCTTCTTCATTTTCGGTTTGTTTCTTCCACTCAATGGAAGGCTAAATTTCTAGACTAAATTCCTTTGGTAATGTATCACAACTTTGAAGTTTTGTTATTAATGCATTTTCAGTTTCTTTATTGTTCATTTCTTCTATCTTATTTTTGAATATGGTTTGCTTAATTCCATTGCTTAGAAACTGGTTTATGAGTTTATTTTTGCTTAGTTGTTTTACTCTCTAGTGCATGAATGCTTAGTTCGTGTGAATTTGTTAATCGTTTCATGCTTATGATAATTTCACTTAGTTAGAGGCTTAGGTTTTGGAACTTTGAATTGATTATCGCTTAGTTAATTGATTCTTAACAAATTCGGAAGTTAATGGTTGAAATCTGAAAATAATCTTTTGAACGGATGATAGAGTTGTGAACAAACGAACCAAAAAGATTTAGCCATTTTATTACATTGCTTATTTACTATTGTTTCTGAAATTGATTTATGTTTCATACCATCCAACAACAAACCCCCCTGTGTGTGATAAGGTGTTTGAGTCTTTGCTTGAAAGATAATCTTTGGGAAATGACCTAAAAGTCACTTCCTAGTACTACAGTTCTTAATTGTTATATTATTTGCATTGGGTACAACCTCGATTATTCTCACTTTGGTTGTTTGTGCCAATTCTCAAGTGTTACAAAAAGAAAAGGAGAGAATATTGTCGGAAATGCATCATGAAATTTTATGGTGGAGAAAGAAGAAAGTCAAGGAAGATTGCTCGACTAGTGCGAGTTAAAATAAGGAGAAGAGGCCTCTATTTATAGCTTGAGGCCTCCAACAACTCCCCCATCTGATGATCACATGGGGTGATAAATCCCCCAATCCGTTGGTGGAAAATTTTACAACCCAACGACTCTCTCATTATGGCTGTGATCCGAGATCTTCTCCTCTCACTTGACTCTCCAACTACTCTTTTATTATGTGTGTTGACTTGGTCAACACACGATCCAAACTCAAAAACCCCAAATAAAATAAACATTTATTTAAAAAGAATGTTGGACACAAGCCCAAGCTTGAACCCAAACCGAGCCGGCTGGACAGCAGTGGAGGAGGTGATGCGTGCACACGTGTGTGGAGGGGTTTTGTTTGTGTGAGTCGTCACTCATTCACAAAACTCATTGTATCCCTTGGGGCACACCCCAAAGTTGCAACTTAAGGCTTATAAAATCTTTCAACTTCCCCCTCCAAGCAATATGGGACATGGAGAGTTTTTTCATTTCACACATCCTCAAGAATGCTCATTAATGATCACTTTAATGTGCATTTAAACCACATTAAAACTCATCATTTTTCAAACAAATTCCAACAATAACTTGTTAAGAAATCCAGTACACCTCAAAACTCTACCCTAAGATGTTATTCCTTAGACATTAAAAAACCTTATAAGTGTACCTAATTCAAACATTTGGAAGCATATTGTATCATTTATCTTACCATAAGTTGAGACTCGTGTCTCTTAAATAACTCATCTTTATACGGATTAGCCTGAAGTATATGACGAATGTAAACTATCATGACACTTCATCTTGTAGTGATGATCAAATCACCCCAAGATATGGTCCATTACCTTAAAGGGCATGCACTTTACATTATCACATATATTCTATCCATGCATAAAAAAGGATATCATTCAAAATAATTTATTCATGCATTTAAAAAATACATTTTTCTTATGTTCTTCTGCATATATGTATACATTCACTCATGCATTCGAAAAATATAATTTAAGCATTCATTCATTGATGTAAAAAATATAATTCATTCACTTATTTATTCATTTTATTATCCATTCATATATACATTCAAAAAGAAAAAATCATCATTCATTGGCTAAGATACTCATTCATGCATTCAAAAAGAAAAAATATCATTCATTGGTTTAGGCATTCATTCATGCAATCAAAAAGAAAATTTTTCATTCATTGGATTATGCGTTCAAAAAGAAAAAATCTTTATTTATTGACTTCTGTATTCATTTATGCATTCAAAAGGAAAAAAATCATTTTATGGCTTAAGCTTATGCATTCATTCATTGCATAAGAAAAAATATTCAGTCATTAGTTTATACATTCATTCATTTATTCATGTATAAATAAAAGATACGTTATACATACATTCACCTACTTATTTATCCACTCATATATTCATACATACACGTTTTAAAAAAACATCATTCATTCATGAATATATATACATTTTTTAAAAAAAAATACATCATTATTCATTCATCCACGAATGCATTCATAAAAAATAAGAAGAGATTATTCAAATATAATATTTTATGCATTAATATATCATGCATTCTAATTTGTTATCTCACCGTATCATTTCATTAATTATTTTAAATCATTTCATACATTTCACTTATTTCCTACTCAAATGCATTCCATATGGTATGCACTTAAGATTGTATTTTCAAGTAGTTTCATACATTTAATAAGAAAAAATTATTATTCATACATTATTTTACTCATTTATTCATGCATATATGCATCTAAAAAGAAAAAATATACCTTTATTCTACTTATCTATCCATTCATTCATGCATGGATTTAAAAGAATATAAAAATATATTACTTACACATTCTTCTACTTATTCATTCATATATTGGAACATAAAAATTTATTATTCATTCACCTATGCACACAAACATTCATTCATTCATACTTCTAAACATAAAAATTCATCATTCATTCATCTATGCATACATACATTTATTCATCCATTCATTCATCTCTACACACATTTAAAAAAACATACATACATATATACATTCATTTATTCATTCGTTCATTCAATCATTAAGAATAAAAATAAATCAATCAAACATTACACTTTATGTATTTTAAACACGAAGATGTTTATTCATTCTAAAAAATAAATAAATTGTTTCTTAAAAATATAAACCTTTCAAATATATCATATAATAAGTATATTTATCCATTTTAAATTATATGTCACAAATTTTATTTTTCAAGTAGTCTCTTACATTCATGAAAAATAAAAAGTTTCATACATTTCTTAGCTACATATCATATAGATAAAATTTACATTCAAATTTCATTTGTATATCCCAAAATAAATTAAATGCATCTCGAAATGCATTTTAAGTAATGTAGACTTAAGGTTAGTGTTGCTTGCATTTCATGTATCATTTGAATTGTAAATCCACATGACATAAATTTAAAAAAAAATCACCTCATGTATAAAAACATTTGTTCTACATTGTTTTATGATCTCATTGCTAAGTGTACTCATTAGCTAATGATTAATTTTAAGATCAATTTGTATTAAAAATTACAAAGTCTTCATTCCCTATTGCTCATATGGATACTTTGGGACAAGACTTTATCTTGTCAAACACAACAAAATAAATAAATAAATTTTGTCACTTTTACCCTAATTAATTAAATAACCTAACAACTTTAGTGTATAAAATAAGTCATGCAATTTAGTGAGTGTATTATTTACAACAAATGGATATGGTGCTAATACTTTTCTTACTCCTTAACCGACTCTTGAATTCGAATATCAAAATCCAAAACTTAGTGTAATTAGGCTAAAAGATTTTTCTACATTATTTTACCATAAAAATGTTGTAGCGACTCTAGAAAGTCGTGTAGCCGAAAATCTTGGCGCGACAACCAAAATATTGTTTTCCTTTTTTTGACTCCCTTCATCTAATATGTAATGAATTAATATTTTTTTTAGTATATATAGTTATTGCTTCTGACAAGTGCTGGTCTTATGAACCATACATTAATTACTTTTCCCTTTTATATAAACTTTTATTCGAAGAAAAAACATAAACCAAGATATTTTTATTTCCATTTCATAAAATGATCTTTAATATTGAAGATTTATCCATGCCCGATATAAATGTGATTTGTGAAGACGGTCCAATCATACTCTTGCGGGCAAGGGGAGAAAATGTCAAGGAGAGGATAATGCCAAATCAATTGGGACACAACAAATTCCATTAAACTATTTCTATATAAAGGATTTTCATCTATAAAAAATGTTACAATTTTGGCTTGCATTTACCTACTACTAGTGCAGATCATTATCTGATTAAGTTTTCGTTGTCTTCAAGTGAAATATATCATTAAAGTTAAAGAAAAGAACGAAGTAGTGATGATCTGTTAAAACTAAATTTATTGTACACCTACCCATGTAGGTATTAGGTACTGATACGGTGGATGAATTTGATGTTAGTATGGTATTGGTGTTTATTTTTGGATTGATTTTTAGGCTTGTTTGGATTAATTTTTGGGTATGGTGTAAATGCATAATTAATTTGCAGTTGGGATGGAATTTATTTATATTAAGAAATTTGATTCAATTCAATTCAAATATTATATACGATTTTAGTTTATTAATAAAGATTATGATTATATTAGTCACATACACTTCAAAATTCATAAACATGACTAATATATTAAATTTAACACAATTTAAAGTGACAAATTTATATATATTCATTTTAATACTATCATAACCTTTTCATGGTACTATTATATGCACTATAAAAACAAAAGTCACAAGTCCACAAACTTATTCATAGCACCATGTTATTATTGTAAAGAAACAAACCAAAGTGTGTAAATAAATAAAATATAGTCATAACAAAATCTTCTCAAAAAACAATTTGAGGTGTGTTAGATAATGATTTTTTCCTTGTGGTTATAATGTATATCTAAAGTAAACAAATCTGAGAACTTGAATATATTTATAAAAAGAAATATCATATCCATAATATAAACTTACTTATATATGATATATATTGTTTAACGAGTACATATTTATTATTATTATTGGTAGTACAAAAAATAAACATTATTGAGTTTATCATATAATTAATAGGTTTTTGAATTTGTCTTCTAGTTTGATTAGAACATTATTGAAATAGAGTGTTAATTGTTAACCACTTAAACGTATACTTTTATTTGTACATACTTCTCATGAGTGAAATTAAGTCAACTCAATTTGAATTTGGCTGATTTCTAGAGTTTGAACCAAAATTAAATGGGACCAACTGATTTTTAAAGAATTAGTTTAACACAATCTAACCATATTTGATTTTTGCAGTTTTGATTTATTTTAGATTGGACTTTTAATTTTATTTTTTAGACCAATATGGATTTAGAGTTTAGACAACTATAGATGCCGGTACTTAGATAGTTGACATCACCTTTAATAATGAAAGATTGATATATTCTCCGGTAAAACTAAGTTACAAATTCTCTTAGAAAAGTGAGTATTTTTACTCATGATTAATTACAAGTAATACATATCATTTTTCATAGTGTGAAAAATTCTAGGATAATATATCATACTGGTCTTTAATAGTAGAGCTACAAGGTGGAGAAATCCTATGTGTTCATATTAGTCAAATAAGAACCTTACATTTACTTATCTCAATAAAAAAAATTAAATCTATTATTTTTAAAATAATTGTTTTTTGGTCATTGTAAATTAGGGCATAGAAACGTAAAGAAGGTGAAAATAGTACTGGTATTCCTTCATTTTTGCAAAATCGGTCTCTAAAAACAACCTTTCAAAAATAAAATAAGAATCCCTATAGATGATACCTTTTTTATAAGACTTATACAATGCAGTTGTCTGTATAATAGTAATATATATTATTATCAATAATATTAATTACTGTTAGAACGTGGTATTAATAAAAGGAAGTGAGATTTGATGGCAAATTAGGTTACCCAAATACAGTTATCGATATTTTACCCTTGCTAATATTTATACATTCAACTTATATTTTATTTATCTCAAATTAAAAAAATTATTATCACTCATAATGAAGTATTATATATTTTTTTTAAACTTTATATATAACTTTTATTTATAAAAGATTTATCCACGTTATTAAATTAATTGAGTAAATGTGAGTTGAGTGTTGATGTGGATTGATAAACACCCTACCAAATGATAAAATATATTAGCCCAACTTATTAAAATTTAAAACTGAATCTACAAGCACAATATATGTATATAAGATAAAATATAAAGGAGAAACAACACTAAGAAGAATTTGTGAAATTTATAATAGATTAATTTTTATATTCCAAATTTGTCTTTCTCAATATTCAACTTTTTTACAGCCAAATATCTTGAATCTGCAACTCAACATTGAGAGAAAGAAAAAGAACATATATTTCTTTATTTCAATAGAAGAGTCAAAATTAAAATACAAAGAGAAGAAAGAAGGTTTTGTAAGAAAACAACCAACTTTCCTAAAATAACTAACTAACACAAAATAAACTAAAAGAAGCTAAGTGGGCTCGTAATAAAAGGCCCAAAAACTAAGAATAATATTAACAATAAAACTAATAAATTGGGAACAAAGGAACTAGATGGAGAGTAACTTGATGATAGACATGGCAAGGTGTTCTTCTAACAAAATATACACACTTGTAGTCTATTAATATTAGGTGAATGATAACTTGGAAAGAATTTAAGTTGATTTATTTTCTTATATTTGGAAATATTTAAAATTGAATGCTAATTTATACAAATTATGTCCATAGAAAGATTTACATGTTATAAATCATGTCCACGGAAATCAAATTAAAAACACAAACTGAATGCTATATATTTACACTTTACACAAGTTTAAAAAATATTTCATCAATTTATTTCCATGGGATAATTACACATCTTATTTCAATAGAAACATGAGTGAATAATTTATCCTATAATTAAACGTTTGCTCAAGATTTCATCTTCCAAAGATAACAACTTCAAACACAGATTTTTGGATTTTATCTTTCAAAGATAACAACTTCAAATATTATGGATTATGAATTAATCATTGTAGAATATGGCACGAGAATTCGTCAATACTTGAGTTGGATAGAGTTGTAGAAACAAATGCTTCTTTGGTTTTGATAAAAACAAATTTATTACTAAAGTTCAATCACTAAAACTTATTAAATAATAAAAATATAATATATAATGTTAAAGTAATATAAAATTATAACATATATGTATAATATTTAATTAAAATTTATAGTTATTTGTATACTCACCCATAATATATGTACTTACTTATAAACTAGAGTAAATTACACTGACACCCCTAAGTTTTAGTGAAATTACACAAACCACTCCTCACTTTTCTAAACTTACACAAACTTCCCTTAGTTTTGCACTTTCATTACAGTGATCACCTTGTATAAGAAATAAGTGTAATCTTTTAAACAAAAAATGTGATAAATGCAATTAAGTTAAACAAAACATGATATATTGTGTAGACAAATCTAAATAATATACAAATTAATGTATCTTTATTATTTTTTTTGTTACAAAATACATCAACAATTATAAAGAAATATTATTTAAATCACTCTTATAATGTAGTGTAACGAACCAAAAATAATAAAGATATATTGATTTGTATATTATTTAGACTTGTCTACACAATATATCATGTTTTGTTTAACTTAATTGCATTTATCACATTTTTTGTTTAAAAAATTACACTTATTTATTATACAGGGGTGGTCAGTGTAATGAAAGTATAAAACTAAGGGAGGTTTGTATAAGTTTAGAAAAGTGAGGGATGGTTTGTATAATTTCACTAAAACTCAGGGGGTGTCAGTGTAATTCACTCTGTAAACTATTATTACATTTACATGTTATATATATTTTGTGGGTACGTATTTTTGTCATAAGTACTTTGTATATAATTGTGAGCAAGAGCATTGGGTTCCTCACTTGGGGTCTTTTCGTGGGAAACCCTTTCTGAATCTCGAATTAATATTTACGAATTCCGATAAATACGAGGAACAATAAAATAGAATGAGCTGTTTAAGAGTGTCGTCATAGTCATAGCCACATTGAACGTGCATGTGGCCATTACTCACAGGGAAGCATAACGGATTTAAATAACTTAGCTTAGCCACAAGCATCTCTCGTGTAAAATGCAAAGCAAAATTTCCAGATTGTTTCCTTCGAGTATTAACTAAGTTAAGATCTTTACACTCTAATCTTGGGAATAGAATCAAGCATAAATTGCGACTCTTATGCTAAATCTGGGCTATAAGTGAATAATGAATGAAAGCTAGGTTAGGATTAGAGACCATATATCCATATTCCATAAAAAGTGTAACTTAATAAAAAAAGAAAAATCATAAAAATTGAAGTTAAATATTTTTATCCTATTTTATAAAGTTTGATTAATTGGAACAAGAAGACAAGATTGTTTTGGGAAAGATGATTCTTGTTGGTTGGTTGGGATCTTAGTCTCTTGGGAAAATGGGGTTTTGCAGATATGAATTGATGTTAAAGGCTACTAAGTTATGCCCTTTTCTAACCAAATGAATTCCTCTCCGATATTTTTATATTTTTTTGTGGAGGGGATATTTTTATATATTTTTTATTCACTTAATTAAGAAAATTAAAGAAAATCTTGAATCTTAATTTTTTAAATATCGTATATTATATTCTCGATCTAGTATCCTTTGGTAATGGAGAGGAGCTCATCCCTTTTCTCACCTCACTTAAACATACAACTCATTTAAGGATTCACATAAATACATTCTTATAGTCTTTTTCCTAAACAAATTGTAATTGATTAATAATCCATCTAAATAAACAAATCAAAAAATTTATTACTAATCAAAGTAGAGGGTATCTTAAGTGTAAATTTTATTTGTAGAAAGTAAATAATATTACCTAATCTTTTTTTGATACTATCAAAAATATTCTATCACCATTACTTTCTTTTGTAGTATGTGATTACTCTCCCAACCAACAAATGTCGTTCAGAAGAATTAAACTTTTAATTTTAGCAATTTAATGAGACTTACACCACCGTATTAATGAGACTTACACCACCGTATTAATGTCTTATTGGTACCTAATCTAAACAAATTGAATTGTCCTACATTTAAACAAACGAATTAGTACAACTATCACATAATATACTTCCATAATCATTAAAACATTACCCAATTCATTCTCCCTGGCCAAGCAAGAAAAAAACCAGCTATGACCAAAGAGAGAGATTTTACACAATAATATTGACAAAATAATCAACTATGCAAATCCTAGGAATAGCCCTGCAATTGCCAAAAATTCCATTGCAGTGGCCATCTTAGACATTAATAACCTACCACATATACTAGTACTAGATTATCCATGCATGAGATTCTACAATAATAAAACATGTTACATAAACATGTGACACAAACAAAGACACTTCACAGTGAATCCCAATCAATCTCATAAGAAGGGTACTTCTGCAGATTAAAGTTATCTGAATCACCTTCCCACTGAGGCTCATTAACATCAGCAAATGTAAGATCTGAAAGTGGCGAAGAACCTTCAGATTCCTCACTCTCTGTCATAACTGGAGACAAAGAGAAAGTTTTCATTTTGCAAGAGTTATCCAACCCCATGACATCAAATGACACAGATTCTTCTGGCTGAGACAACTTAGAACCAAGTTTTGATTTTGATCTCTTTGTTGAGGTCACAGCCTTCTTTGGCTTCACTTGTTTTGGCATATCAGCCAAGCCTTCACAAATAGCTTGAAGTTTGGCATCAACTGAGGAATGAAGAGGCTTGTATTTACCACCAACACATGAACCTTGGTGCTTGAGGTCTGGGAAGTTGAGCCTAGCAAAATCACCCCTGAGTTTATAAGCAGCATTGTCATAAGCCAAAGCAGCTTCTTCAGCAGTGTCAAAAGTACCAAGCCAAAGCCTTGTCCTATTTTTTGGGAGTCTAATTTCTGCAACCCATTTTCCCCAGTGCCTTTGCCTCACCCCTCTATAGAGCTTTATGGGTTTTGGTGGTGTACCCATGTGCTTCATTTGGATAGGTTTTGGACTGAAGAAATTGAAGGCTGTGTTGTTGTGCTGAAAGTTTTGCATATTCTGAAGGTGCATCTGAGCCTGGATCTGATTGATCTGAGATGGGGTTAAGTGGTTGAGGCCAAGTAGAGAAGAAGGAGAAGAACCAAATTGTCCAAAGCCTATGAAGTTTTGGTTGTTGGATGAGGAATCAATTGGTTGTTGAGTTGAGAGAAAAGAAGAGGAGTTGAAGTGATTAGGAGAAAGAGTGTTGCAAGAGTAAGAAGTAGAAAGTTGACATGAATTTGAGATAATGAATGGTGATTCTGAAGTAGAAGGGGTTGAAATTGGGGAAGCTGTTTTCATAAACGGTTCAAGAACTTCCATTAACTCACCCCTGAAAGGATCTGAGTGAAGTTGTGACATGCTATTATAGAAATCCATCATAGCTGCCATAGATAATTAACCTGCAACTTTTTCCAAAACTGAAAATAACAGGTTATAACTAATATGATTCAAAAATGAAAAACCCAACAAAGAAAAATTAATCTTTTCTACAATAAAGGATGAAAGAGATTTAAAATAGACAACCTCTTCAAACCCAGGAAAGATTTGTAAGAAAAAACAAAGCTTTGAGGGATAAAAAACAACCCTCTTGGCTGATTTCAAAGATGAAACTGAATTGAGAAAAAAAAATCAATTTTTAAAAAAAACTGGATCTCGATTCTGAAAACACCTGGCTTTCTAGAAAAACCTTGTTAAGTTTGGTACTTTTGATTGATTAAAATACAAACCCAAAAATTGTTTTTGAAAGACAGATGATTAACAGAAAGGGATTCAGAGAAATGGGGTGTTACAGAGAGGGGGAAGAAGAAAAAGATTAAGAGAAAGAACAGTGACCACACAATTTGAAAGCTCTAAAGAAAACAGAAACAAAAATAATATTTATGTGAATCTCTAGCCACTCATGGTTCTTGTTTCATACTCTCCCTCCATTATATAGCACCTTATCACATTCATTACCACTTTACCAGTGTTAATTTTACATGATTAATTCCCTTATTTATCGCTCGTGAACAAGGGTTAGTTTGGCATCTTAAAATCGATTAAAGTGTGAGCCAACTGAGGATGGACACGTGCCTATGGAAAGGACACGTGCTGCTAAATAACTGGTTTTTTTTCTGTGTTTTTAACGTTGTCATTGTCTTCTATTTTGTGCTGTGTATGTTGACTGTATTACTGCGTGTTCACACCACTAGTTATCCTCTCAGTTTTCAATTCAAAATTTATTATGCTTAGTTTAAAGTGATTAATAGATAAACAAGGCATGTTCATGAGTACATTAGGTGAGTTTGAAGTTTTTTTTGATATTCCACTTGGTAAAGTAGATTTGAGGATATGCAAAAAGTTATGAGCTTCTTCTTCTTCTTATACATACATTATAGAGTGTAATATATGTAATATTACTGTAAAGATTTATATATAGATAATACATCATGAACTATTTATTAATATTAGTTTTCTAACCTTGTCCAGATCGGATTGAATTGTTTGTTTTGCACGCTCTAGTTGATGAGAATTTTTTTTTAATTAGCCAACTAAACTTACCATAGCTTAATTGATTGTCAACCTTATTTGTAATCCTTTTTTGAATTGCTTCCATTACACACTTCCATTATTCAATTTAACGCACTGGGGAATTGAGAAGTGCACGTTTGTTTATTTCTATTTTGTTTAGGTGGAGATAGAGGATAACCTTCTTAATCTGTTACGGTATTTATCAATTAATATTGGTCTGTTTAATTTAATCAATACTTTAACCAACTAGTATATGCTCAAGCACTTCCAAACTCAGATTGGAAAAGTTCTCTCTTGTAGTTGTAACTACCAACTAAGGATAAAGATTAGGTCATAGTACTGATTTTTTAATCCAAATAGAGCAAGGTTGCATATTATCATCCACGTTCATAGTTACAGTTTAATATCAAACCCTTTTCAGAATAACCAAAAAAAGAAAAAGCTCGTGCAGAATTTTGGTCATATAACTAGTAATTGACTAATAAATTTTAGGTCATATAACTTATTATGATACCATCGGAAAAAAAACTGATTATGATCATTAATTAAACAAATAGAAAAGCTGGCATATGTACCAAAAAGTTGTTGATTATGATAATAAGCTGGGTTGAAAATGAAAGATTGGTAAGCTAGTTAGAAAAAAATGGTGCTATATTGATATGTGGGTATCAAATGAGAGCCGTTGGTTGAACATAAATTAATAAAATGGAGCTATAGCGTGATAATGACATCATGTTACATCAGTTAAGGGAGAGTAACTGTTACCGGTGTGGATCCCACGTAATGGAGGTGGAAACTGGCTCGTTACTCTGGCAGATAGGAACCTGGGAAGCAAGGACCGATTATTAAAATTTAAAAGTTGAAAGCAATTGTTTATTTTAGGACCTTAATATCTATGCAGAATAAAATTTTATATATAGTAAATGTATTATTCATTATTCATTTGATTTATATTATTTTTATTTCAAAGTTAGTGATGATGAAAAAATAAAAAATATATATATCTTTTTCTCTTATTTTATTGGAATTAATATATTATATAAAAAAATAAAATTATATGTTAATCATAATATTTTTATATAAAAATAAAATGAACTATGAATAATGTACTATCTTACCATATATATAGATATTAAACTCTTATTTAATTTTGTATAATGTTATGTTATTTACTGACGTGTGAAAATGTTGGACTAATAATGCATTGATGTAGTGGTGTAAGGCTCTGTTAGATTCCCAAATTGACCAAAAGATCAATTGTTCAATTCTTAGGAACGATGTTACTGGAAGGGGTAGTCACGCGATGTGAAAGAGTTTAATTCTTTACCCAAAAAGTGAAAGAATATTATCGATAGTACTAAAAAAAGTGTTGGTGAATTTTATAAAATTATTTAATATTAATGTGTCAATCGGTACTTCATGCATATTGACTTGCATTCTTATTTTTTTAATATGTATCATTTTTGTGTTGCATTCGTTAAAGAAAAATAATTTAATATATAAAAACTTAATAAAGACCAAAGATATAAGAAGACTAATCAAATATAGAATTGAAGAAGAAAATATAAAAGCAAGAAAATGTGTGGAAGAATAATGATATATTATGAAAAATAAAAGTAATATTTGGAAGTTTATGATAATTACTAATGGAAGAGTTACAAAAAAAGTAATTTTGGAATGTGAAAAATTATGTCATAATAGTTATGTGCAGTTTTGACTTTATATATAGTATAAATATATCTATATCTATACTACATATATCTATACTACATATATCTATACTATTAATAAAACCAAAACAAGTAATAATCATCATGCATGATATAATTTTTAAATTCCATTTTTATCCCCTTTAACCTCTCTCCTTAATAAATGGAAACTTCCACATTTTGCTTTCATTTTTTCATCAATACATTATTACTCATCCACACATTCTTTTTTATCTTCTCTCTTTCTCAACCCAAAAATAAAACAAAGCACATGAAAAAATATACCCAACAACTAAATAATGATTATTAGATGCACAAGAAATTTATAAAAGTTTTGTTTATATCATATCAATTATTATATTTTATATTCTTAAATCTACATTTTCTATTGAATTTATATGTTTCATTTTTATACTTATAACTTATATAAAAAAAATAAGAATGTGGATCGACTGGCACGAAGTGCCAGTGACACGCTAATATAGATAAAGGAAAAACATAATGTAACTACCATGGTGTAATAAAAACACTTGATATAAAGTATCCATAATAATATAAGGTATTTGGTCTAAATTGAACATTATAATAAAAACATTTATAATATAAAGTATCCACAATAAGAAATTACAATATAAAGTATATGTAATACAAAAAATATATTCTAATTCTTCAATATAAAATACTTGACATTATAAAAGGAAGAATGTGGCAGACACAAAGTGTCTGTCACCACACTAGTTATATATTAAACCAAAACTTGAAATAACTACGATCATGATTCTATTTTCCTATTTTGCCCGTATTTTTTATTTCTAAAGTAAAACCATATATCTATATCTATACTATATTTAAAGCCAAAACTTCAAATAACTATCATCGTGATTCTATTTTCCTATTTTGCCCTTATTATTTTTTATTTCTAAAGTAAAACCATATAATCCTAAATAACTATAATTAATATATCTCACTTTAAGTTAAATATTATAATAAATACAAAAATTATAATATGAAATACATCTAATAAAAAATATTCTAATTCTCTAAAATAAAAAATATAAATTTAATACTCAATATTATAAAATAAGAATATGAGTCGAAAGACACGAAATGTTTGTTCACACACTAGTATATTATAATGGTGATATATATCATTAGTCAATTATTAATATGTGGAATATAAAATGTGCACTCATTATGGTGTGAAGAGATTTTAAGTTAGTTATATAGAAAGATATATCATTTTAACAAATATTGATCAAGAGGTATAAAATAAGTCACTAATTGTGAAAAATAACATAAGGAGTTTAACATCTAGTCCTATTATTATAAAGTGTTTTTATATTACCAATATATTTATTATTTATATTTTATTTAAGAGTCAATAATGATTAACAAATAAATTATAGATAATAGGTTGCTAGCATGAATAAGTTACACTAAAAATATATATCATTTTATCTATATTAAATATATGATTCTTAATTTAAATGATTAAATTTTCTAATGAAATCCTCAAACAAATTTTTCTATCAATTAAAGCATGTCACAAAACTCATTATTCTATCAAATTAATATTATTTCTCAATAAAAACTATCTTTTGTATTATTTAATCATTATTCTCGAAGCAATCCACATCAATATTATACCCAAATTTTCCAATTGCTATCATTGAGTTGGCAACGCAGGCCTTTGAATAATTTGGTGCAAATAATAATGGATAGGTATACGCATGGTTAATAATTTGGGTCCAACGTGGTTAGGTATACGCAGGGTTTAGGCGTCAGATTGAAGCAATGAAACATGGCAGAGGCACGTGGAAATGAAACAAACCTCATAAATTGCGGCGCCAGTGGATGTGAGAGTCAAATTAGACCAAATCTTGGGTTCAATGATTTGCATGTGGTTCATTCACTTTCACTCAAAGATCCGTAGCGTAGTGTTCTCGTTCTCTCTTATGCCCATGCTCTTCTTGCGTTGAGTCTCATCATACCATGTCAATTTACTTCCCACGCGTTTTAGTTTTTCCTCGCTTTTCGATTATATCTAGACACAATCAAGACCTTGTTAATAGTTCAAGTAATAATTTAGAAAATAACGAAAATTTAATATAATTATCTATAGAATTATTTTCTTATTTTCTTTTTTAATCTTTACTTCAGTTCATTTGTATTACTCCATTTTAATAGTTTAGTTAACCATTTACACTTCCTTCCATGTTAACTATTTTAATAGTTTAGTCTTATTAATTCCAACGAAAGAAATCCCTGAGTTTCTTAGAATCTAAATTGAGTCAAACTCGATAAAAGAAATGTACGTTTCTCACTCTCATCATATATAACTATCTTCCCAACTAAAACAACTATTTAAATTATGTCGAGTAGAACAAGGCCAACAATGTGAAATTTATTTCGTATGCCTTTTCTTTAAAGTATGTTCGATTAGATGAATAATCACTTTGAGCATAACTAAAAGGTCTATTTTGACCTTTAACAATGTGGTAGAATTTTGACTGTAACTCTAATACCATATTAAAGTTACATCCTAAAACGAGAGAAAAAAACTAATAAATATTTAAACCATACCCATGAGAATGAGTAATTCAATTTGAGCCTTTGTTCTCAACAAACATTACTTATTATCTATTCAACTTTGATCATAATTTATTTTATCAAATTAAATGTGAAATACAATTACTTTCTCATTTTAAAATCAGGTTCAAAATTAAAACAACCTTACTTAAAACTTGAAGGCATAAGTGATTGATGAGCTCCACTGTGGGTCCCACCTTCCTAAATTAATATTCAATTACTAGTGTTTTCAAATTAGTCGTGGTTATAAATATTGTTTAAAAAATTATTAAATGATGTAAAAATTTAATACAATTTGACTATAATAACCTTATTTAATGCACATTTGAGACTTAACTAAAAAGTAATGGAAAAATTAAGCGTGAAAAAGATGAATAATAAATAAAAGTATAGTTCAAAAATAAAGTAAAATGTGGATTGAATTTCCAAAGTATTAAAAGATTTGAAATGACATAAAAAAATTAAAAATTGAAAAATGTGGAATAGAATACTACTTAAGCACAAGTTGCTCTAAATTTAGGCCACTAAGTCACTCTTAAACTACGACAAGAATGAAAACCAATAAAGCTAAGGCAAGTAACTTGAAAACATAAATTGGAGAAAGTAGGTAACCCGGGTCACACTCATATATAGCTATGGTCACAAAGTTCAATTGATGAAAATGTACGTTTGTCATAAAGAATTAATTAACTTTGTCAAGTTGCACCCTTATTTTCAACAATTTGAGCTGTAAATATGGGAAGGTTGGGTCACGGGTCTCACTGATAAGAATGCTTGCATTGTTGAGTGTAGTGTAGCAATTGATTTTCTTTTGGACCATTTAGCAAATTGTGTGACAAATCCAATACAACCGTCGTTTTCAAGTCACACCCCACAATATTTTGATGCGATTTGGTTGGGCGTAAATTACTTCAATTTTAACCTTTTAACGGTACAAGTGGTACATTCTTCCGAAGAAATATTCCATACCTTAGTTAAAAACTTAATATTTGTTATTTATTTCAAGTTAATATTAAGAATACGTTGGTTTAATAGTTTAAAATTTCATCAAATTTTCAAAAAGATCAAAATATCAAAAGTTTGATTTTTGAGAATAACACACTTATTATTAGGGACAACTACATATCTAAAATGAATTAGTTCAATATCTATAGGGTAGGAGATATCTTTGTTAATACCATAAAACGAAAAAGGAAGAATCAACCTTCTAAATATTATTTTAATTCATTGAGTGGAATGCTTCTTATGATAGAGCAAGTAGCATGAGACTAAAGTGCTCTTTATTTCGTCATTCGACTGTTTTTAATCTCAACTTTTTCTTTGCCTTTTCCCTGTTTCATAAAGAAAATCAGGCCTTTTCAATCTTTTCATAAATGATAGCCTTTGATGTTGATCCTGATTGTTTATGACTTGAATTGCCTGTACCGTTTGCTAAAGCCTTTGAGGATTAAACAGAAATCGTTTTCCTATGTTATTTGTTCATCTTTACTCCCACACACACCCATATATATATATATATATATATATAAGTTACATTAGTTATATTTGATGTCATTTTTTATTTTTTTAAATCCAACGAACTACATAAGTGTAAACATATTCCTTCTTATTTATATATATAACATTTTTAGTCCTTAAAAACAAGCACTCATTTGATAAATGGGGGACCAAAACAAATGTGAAATATTTATACATTATCATTGTTATGATTTATATATGGTTAATAAATGAGGGATTAAAACAAAAGTGTAATAATAGAAGATGATATGGTTACAATATATAAAACTTATAGAATTTCATTTCATACACTTTTTCTTATAAGGCAAATAAATTTTATATAGAGACTCAATTTAAATGACGCCAAATTTATAGAAAAAACATATTTAAGCCTCATAAAATTAACGAGACATATTAAAATCTGTATAGATATCATTCATAAGTTGACCAGCTTATTATAAAATATCTCAATATTTATTAAACAATAGCAATACACTTTAAACTACGAAGGTTGAAGTTGGTGTCTGTTGGAGAGTTTGATCGGATAGCATTATGTTGATAAAACTTGTGGATTGGAAAGATCTTGTCTTTAGACTTCAGTGGCAACATCAGCATTGTTTTTAATAGAAATGAAAGTGGACAGGGTGGACAACAGTTGAAACTTGAAAAGATGATTCATCCATTAAACTATATATTGGTTAAATTATATAATAAGTATAATAGTGATCAATATAAAGATTATAATTTAAATATATAATTTAACTATTGTAAAGGTATAGTGATTTGCCATATTATAAATAACTCTAAAGTTTTTCACCGCAATTTTTGAATTCAGCCACAAATTATATTTACCGAAAGCTATTCTATTCCACTCATAATTCGAATAGCAAATAATTATTATTATAGATCAAAATTTTGATGTCTTTTTTGGATAGGAAATTTTTGAATGTTTAAATTTGTAACACTGAAATTACAACTAAGAAGGAGAGGTGAATTAATTGACTAAAAATTATGATCATTTTTTCTGTAAAATGAAAAGTTAAAGTGCAGTATATAATATTGCAGAAAATAAACAAGAATAAATCAAAGAGGTAAGGGAGAAGAGAGTACACAAAAATTTTATATTGGTTCACCTTCTTGTCCACCGAAGACTACGTCCAGTACTCTTGCAGCACAAAAGATTTTTCACTAAATATTATGAGTTATAATTATAATATCTCACCCTGAGATCTCTATCTACCTTACACACTCACTAATACTTATCACATTGGAAAATATATTTCCAAGTAACTCTATCACCTTTCTATTCACACCCCGTGAAAGAAAGTAATTATAATGAATGAAGAATTTGAATGATGGTTTGGATTGCATTTACAAGTACGAAATATTATAACACTTGCAATTCAATCAACTCTTTTGTATACATAGTAAATAATGCTATTTTAAGTTTACAAAACTTTGAAACACTTTACTTCAAGCAACTCAGAAAAATAGCTTTGAAAATTTGATTTCAAGTTGCTAGAAGTTCAGAAAACTATTTCAGAAAAATGTACGAAAGTTGTTAGAAAAGTATGAAAGAGTAATGAAAGAGTTGTTCAAAGAGTTGTTTTCATTGTGAGTTCTAATGCCTTTAAATAGGCTTTCCAACCAGTCATTGTGTCTTTATGAAGGAGCAGGAATTGTTTGGAATGAAGGCATTTCGTTTAGGATGAAAACCCTTGAGTTTCAAATTAGAAAAACTGACGTAACAGCTCTCAGTAACCGATTACAGCAAGTGGGTAATCAGTTGCCCAAACGTGACATTTTGAAAAATTACATTGAGTAATCGGTTACTCACTTGAGTAATCGGTTACTCAAACTCTCTGTCCAACAGTGAATTTAAAATTCACTTAGAGTAATCGGTTACTCAAATTTGAGTAAATGGTTACTCCATTTTAAATATTGTTGGATAACTGATTCTCACTCATGTAACCTGTTACTCAAAATTCAGTAACATGTTACACAGTATGTTAAAAAAAAAATTCATTTTAAACTTGAAATGTTTCAATATCTTTTAAAATATTTTGAGCATTACTACTTTAGTATATAAAAGAGGATATGATAGAAGTACCTATTTAGACTTAGACTATTTGTCTTGAAGCTTTAATCTTCTTGGTCTTTATAAGTAATCTTCCTTTTCTTCTTTTTGGTGATGCTGGTTTCTCCATCATTGCCAAGGTCAAGAGCAAAGATCTTCTTCACAATCTCCTTTTTTATGATGACAAACCAAGATCTTTTGACAGTGTAGTTTTCTTGAGAGCAGCATACTTTGAGATATGTTGAAGTTTGACTTGAGTATGCTCCCCCTTTCTTTTGGAGTAATGTGCCTGCAATAATTTTACAGAAAATACACTCTCCCAACTTTTCTCCCCCATTTTGACTTCATCAAAAAGTAGAAAAGCAAAGAGATTCCAACACAATATATATAGCATAATACACTTATATAATAAAGATATATTAATATGATAGCATATACTCATGTATGGATTAAGATATAGATAAGCAAGTATTACAATGCATAAATAAGATGTTTCAAACATGAATCCATGCATGGAACAGTAAAACACAAAACATCATAAAGTAACTTGTCCACGAATATGCAGCAATATCTTTAAAACCAATAAATAAGCAGAATTAAAACTTTGTCCGAATTTTGAAAATAATACAAGCAGAAAATCCTAACAACAGATATTCTAAGACTCAGGCTCCAAATTGTCT
>NW_017725387.1:0-4349 GCF_001865875.1 Lupinus angustifolius
TGGAACAATAAAGCACAAAACATCATAAAGTAATTTGTCCAGGAATATGCAGCAATAATTAAAAGCAGTAAATAAGCAGGAAAAAAATTTGTCCGAGATTTGCAAATAATACAACCAGAAAATCCTAACAACAGATATTCTATGACTAAGGCTCCAAATTGTCTTCATCAATATCATGTTATCCATCCTAGAGGAGAGGCAATGGAGTTCATATTGGATTTGTTGATTATGAGAGTCGAGAGCATCCATCCGATTAGTGATGTAGCCTCGGAGAGAAAACAACTCATCCATAATCATTTGGTTCGTAGGCATGACAGCGGATAAGGATGATTGAGCATGAAACTCAGACGGTTGTGGTTCAGGAGGGTTAGGAGCTTCACGTTCAGATGGTTCAGCAGCAGCAGTTGGCTTGAGGTTCTATGTTTGCAAGTGAGGGTTCGAGGATCTTGGGTGAAATCCATTTTGTGGATCACTTCCACATCAATTTGGCTTTCTCGAAGATTCAGAGGCACTTTTGTTTCACTATTTGTAGAAACACCAAAATGCTGAAGAATGTTGGTTATGAAGATTGAATATGGAAAAGGACTTTGAGTACCTCCAATAGTCCACATTTGTCTCATTATCATTATAGCCCAATTGATCTTGATGTTAAACTTTAAAGCATACATCAATTGGAGTTCTATGTCACTTATTTGAGAATGATTAGAAAATTTTGGTAAGATGACATAGCTCAAAAAATAATGAAGCAAACGGTCCCCAAGCTTGAGATATCTAGCAGATAGGATGTCTCGGTTTTTTACGGTCTCACCTAAGCCCTGTTGCTTACACAGTTCTATTTCCTTTTTTGGAAGTCTACATAAAGTATGATAAAAATCCTTTCGATCATAATTATCTCATTCACACACTAGGCCGTAACCCGTTATGCTACCTTGAGAAGGTATGTTACATAACAATTAACTAAAGGTTTTAAGATCCAAAACAATGTCTTTTCCTTTGACATAAGAAGTAAGATGATTTTTCTGAAAGTTCAAGTTACAGTACAATACTCACACAAGTTCTTGATAAATTTCATTTGTCTCACAACAAAAATCAAAAAAGTTTTGTTGACGTAAAAGATAAGGGAAAAGAAAATATTCAAACTCAAAATTTCCAACATTACTGAATTTTGGAGTGAAAATGATGCATCCATAGAAGTGTTCTTCAAACATTTTGCATTGTTCCTCATTAGCTAGAAGCCTTGCCAAATCCAGAGGGTTGGACTCCATAGAAGTAGTTCCTTGCCTCTTTTGAGTCGTGGAGGTGTGTTGTTTCTTTGTTTTTGAAGAGGAAGGCATTGATTTTCGGTTTTGAAGTTTTAGGTTTTGAGGTTTTGGAGATTTGGTGTTTTTTTTATTTAGGTTACTAAACACGAAAATGAAGGTTTAGAAGTGTTTAGGAGTGAAAATGTGATAAGAATAGACACAAAAATCACTTAAAACAGATAAAAAATGAAGAGTTTAGGGTTGGAGAGGGTTCAGTAGGAGATAGCACAAGTTGAGTGAGGAAGATGGGATTGAAAAAGTAAAAAAAATGCAAAAAATACATATATAACAGTACAGAGTAATCGGTTACTCAAATTAAAAATTTTAAAATTTTCAAACAACAACTCAGAGTAATCGATTACTCATTTTGGGTAATCGGTTACTGAAACACGCTGTTCAACCCTCTAATCGGTTACTCTCCAATGTAATCGATTACTGACCCTAGAAAAACTTATTTTTAGGCAAAATTCAGCTATGAAAGTGATTTTTAACCCAAAAATTGAAATTTTTAAATATTAATAAACATATTTAAGTTCAATTATGCATGAAATAGATATAATGAAGCATACATATAAACATATATAATCATTTAAGTTAAATATGCTTAATCAAGAATGCTTAATTCTCGTCTAATATTATAGAAAGGTTCTTTTGCCAAAAGTTTAGTGAATATAACTGCTAGTTGGTTATGAGTATCAACAAATTCTACAGACATATCCTTCTTTTTGGCAATGTCCCTAATGAAGTGATGCCTTATATTAATGTGTTTGGTTCTTGAATGCATAACCAAATTCTTTGTGAGGTTTATTGCACTAGTATTGTCACAGTTTAGAGGAGTGCAATCCAAGTCTAAACCATATTCTCGTAATTGTTGCTTAAGCCACAACACTTGGGCACAACAACTACCTACTACAATATATTCAGCTTCAGCAGTGCTTAGGACTAACATGTTTGTTTCTTACATGACTAAGAAACTAAAGCATTCCCTAAAATATGACAAATACCAATTGTACTTTTCCTCTCAGTTTTCCATCCTGCAAAATCTGAATATGAATATCCAACCAAGTCACATATACTTTCCTTTGGATACCACAGTCCAACATTAGTTGCGCCTTTAAGATATTTCGTGATTATCTTAACATCAACTAACTGTGATTCTTTTGGTTTGGATTGATAGCGAGCACACATGCACACACTAAACATGATATCAGGTCTATTGACAGTCAAGTATAAAAGAAATCCAATCATACCTCGATACTTTAATATCTCGATGGATTTTCCTGCTTCATCCGTATCGATGTAAGTTCCAAATCCCATAGAAGTAGCTATTTGCTTGCATTCATCCATGTCAAATCTTTTTAGCAAATCTTTGCAGTATTTGGATTGACTTACAAGAATTCCATTGTCAAGCTATTTGATTTGTAATCCAAGGAAGTAATTTAACTTCCCCATCATAGACATTTCAAACTCTCATTGCATTATATTGCCAAAATCACTACATAACAACTCATTAGTAGAACCGAAAATAATATCATCTACATAAATTTGAACAAGTAAAGTATGATGATTTATTTTCTTTACGAAGAGAGTAGTGTCGACCTTTCCTTTGTTGAAACCTTTTTCAAGTAAAAATTTAGTTAGACGATCATATCATGCACGAAGAGCTTGCTTTAAGCCATAGAGAGCTTTCTTTAATTTGTAAACATAAGAAACAGGTTTGTAATCTTCAAAACCAGGAGGTAGTTTAACAAACACTTCTTCTTGAATGTAGCTGTTGAGGAAAGCACTCTTTACATCCATTTGATATAACTGAAAATTCAAAGAGCAAGCATATGCAAGTAATAGCCTAATAGCTTCAAGTCTAGCAACCGGAGCAAAAGTTTCATCAAAACCGATACCTTCTTCCTGATTGTATCCTTGGGCCACTAGTCTAGCTTTATTTCTAACTATTATACCATTTTCATCAGATTTATTTCTAAATACCCACCAAGTTCCAATAATATGCATATTTTTAGGTCTGGGAACAAGTTCTCAAACTTCGTTTCTCTCAAACTGGTTTAATTCTTCCTGCATAGCAAGAATCTAGTGTTCATCATCAATTGCTTCATCAATCTTGGAGGGTTCGATTTTAGAGACGAAGGTCATGTTAAGACAAGCTTTATCAAGCATTCGTCGGGTTGTGATACCCGTATTTAATTCAGTAATAATATTCTCAATTAGATGGTATCGATGAGTTTTCCATTCTTTTTGTAAATCTGAATGAGTATGCTCGTCTTGAGATGGTAGGTTATCATTCATTTTCAATTGCTCAGTATCAGTTGTAGATTCAATAATAGAAATTTCATTTGAAGAAGAACTTGACAGTTCCTCCTTATCAGGAGTTATAACATCTTTTATCTCAGCATTGGTTTCATCAAAAGATACATGAACGGATTCTTCCATGGCATGTGTTCTTTTATTAAAAATTCTATAAGCTTTACTCGTAAGAGAGTAGGCTAGGAAGATCCCTTCATATGCTTTTGCATCAAATTTGCCCAAGTTATCCTTTCCATTATTTAAAACAAAACATTTACAACCAAATACATGCAAATGAGAAATGTTTGGTTTTCTACCTTTAAAGATTTCATAAGGGGTTTTCTTGATAATAAGTTTTATGAGAACTCAGTTTAAAACATAACAAGCAGTACTTACTGCATCTGCCCAGACATATTTTGGGAGGTTAATTTTATTTAACATTGTTCGAGCCAGTTCTTTTAAAGACCCATTCTTTCTCTCTACAACACCATTTTGTTGTGGTGTTCTAGGAACAAAAAAGTTGTCCTTGATACCAAGATCATCACTAAATTCTTCAAAAGAAGAGTTTTGAAATTCTCCCCCATGATCACTTCTTATAGCAGCGATTTTAAGTGATTTTTCATTTTGTACTCTTTTAGCATAAATGCTAAAGGCTTTGAATGCCTCATTCTTATGCACTAAGAATAGAGTCCAAGTGTATCTCGAAAAATCATCTACTATAACGAGGGCATAGTAGTTACCACCATAACTTTT